>NC_056750.1:727582929-727747929 GCF_019279795.1 Protopterus annectens
GTAATATATGTGTATGTAAGTGTATACACATATATATATATATATATATATATATATATATATATATATGTGTGTGTGTATGTATTATTGGAATGTTTACTGCTTCCACATTGTACATTCCCTATGGTAGACAGACTGGTCTGTGTGATAGGTATTTGATATCATCCTGACATCGTACAGCTGAGATGGATTACTGTTAACTTGTTGTGGCTATGTTGTGTAGGGTCCTGGGTATTAGACTTTGCAAGTGTTGGTTATTGTGTTGCAAGGCAGATATTTTCAGCTGTGGAAGAGAGGATGATATCAATAATTACAGTAGGTACTTATTTTGGGCCGCTTCACCCCCATTAACAGTGCCTTTGGTCATATATTTATTTTTAGTGCATTTATATATATATATATATATATATATATATATATGTATATGTATATATGGATGTATATATATATATATATATATATATATATATATATATATACACATACATATATATATATATATACACATACATATATATATACACATATATTGATATATAAATACATACATACGTCTACATATATAAATATATTTCCCCTACTGTTGAATGACTATGCTGGATGATATGTTTGAGAAAACATCAAACTTATTTACATCTGAAATGGCTTAGTGGTAAATCACTTTGGCTATAGTGTGCAGGGTCCTGGCTTTGAGACTTGCAAGGGCTGCTTATTTTGTTGCTGGGCAGAACAGGAGCTGTTGGAGACAGGGTGATTAAGGCACTTTAAAGCAGTTGTAAGCGGGCTTGTGCAGAGGTAAGCAATGCTTATGTGAGTTTAGTTTAGCTTAGCTTACTCCCTCTTATGGCCACTTAAACCCATGCTAATTTCAAATAAAGAAAAGAAAAAAGGGAGATAGGAAAGTGGTGAAATCCGGGCAAGCAGGAGGACAAACAAGAGGAGAAACAAGTAGGGATGTGTAGGAAAGGACCATAGCTCTGCATTTCTTTTGTAGCTGTTTTCAGTGTGGGCAATTTAGAATTTGGAGCCTCACACTCTACAGGGAGGTGTGTGGGCATCATACAGTATGGATGATTGGTAGGGTAGATTGTGTGATGGGTACATGTCTCTGTGTGAAATGCAGAGCTATGTATGGGACATGATTTTTATGTGGGACAGATGTCTTTTTTTTTTTTTTTTTTTTAAGGCGAGAGTGGGATGTTAAAAAAGGATTATTGGCAAGTGTGGTGAGGGAGGTTTGGTAGGAGAGGTTGCATTTGCAGAGAGACAAGATGGCATACGGGCAGTGTATGACACATGGTGGGTAAACACCTTGACAGGGAGGGTGGTTGGGAATCCAAGGCTCATGAGCCTCCCAGATGGTAGTAGTGGCACTGATGTCACCACCCGATGGCCGTCACCACTACTCCTTCACAGCCCCAAAGGTGGCTGTGCTGGGGGCTGGACTGGAGGGGCCACCTGCCCCTCTAGCTGCAACAGCCTACCCTCCACCTTGTGCAGGCAGTCATCCAGCTCTATCTGAGGACACTGTGCACCATGCCACAGTCCTCATCCCAGGTGACAACATCCTCACCACACCCACTTGCAGGGGGGGGGGTGAGCCCCATCTCCTGCAGTGGTTCCACCTGAGGGTGGTGCAGGGCCAGCAGATGAGGGAGGTCTGGGTTGGGTCCCAGATGTGCTGGGACCCAATGCGTCGACCGGGATCTACCTTCCCATATGTGCTGTGGTGTGGAAATTAACAATGAATATTGGTTAGTCATGCACAGCATATTACAATATTAGTCAAAATAGCATGCATGGATATTCCTGTTTACCCAAAACAGTGCAATTATAACAGTGCCATAGCAAACAGAACCCATGCACATATGGAATGGCATTCAGGGTTGCAACAGCATGCCAGTTAGTGGTATGTCAGTCAGGCAATAAAATGATTATTCAACAGGGAATATTAGTATGCACACAGTTTGCACAATGATAATCCAAAAGGAACAATGGTCCCAACAGTAGAGGTTTGTTTAAGAACATACCCATGTTAGTTTCAGTGTGATGGTTGGATTACTTGAGTGGTGGGGGAAGGGAACAGATTCAATTGACAACTGCTATCAAGTATATTTGTCAGTACACTACTATTCACTACTCTACATTCTGGCCACACTTCACTCTACCTGGGCCATGGGGCTGCTACAGCACACCAACAGCTGTAGATATCAACAGAGCATTTATACCCTTATTTTAGTTATACACATCATACCTGTTTCTGTACCAATTTCTTTACCTGTGGGTCTGTGCAGATGAACTGTGTGCATATTACATTGCTGTTTCTACACATAGTTCAAATTCACATATTAGTTGCAGGCCCTGGAGTGTGTATTGTGCCTTTCACATACATCTACTGTGACAGTCTCTGTGTGCAGGTTTCTTGTCAACTGGGGTAACTATCCATTTCAGTGTGACACTTGAGGGGCTTGTCTGGGTCAGACTGCAGAGTGTGGATGTCTAGCTTGCATCTATTTGTAGGACTGGGGCTGATCAACACAGCAGTTGTATACCTTTCATAGTTATACACATCATACTAGTATTTCCTTTTCAGATATCTTTACCTGTGTGGCCTGTATGGAAAATGTATGTGTTACAGTACATTACTTTTTCTTTTCAAATTGCAGTTTACAACTGTAGAACCAGACTGAGATGTTAGTAGTGGTCCCCGGATTCAAACAGTGGTGCGTGTGCAAAATTTAACTACAGGCCTAGTCCTTATCAGACTGAGCTACTGGGGAGGTGTTGTGTTGCTTGTGACATTTCTATGTAATACATATTTTTGTGCACATTACTTTTATTATGACATGTGGCATTATTTGTTTCCAATTTTTAGTAGAAATTATGCATACACAACAGACATTGGTGTCACTGTTTGTGAAACATTTGCACATTAGCTGGATTGCACATTTGACTGTTTTACAACTACATACTGCAGTTTAGATTCCTGAGTACACAGTGTAGGTTTTAAGTCTGCACCTGTTAGCCTTATACATTTTTCAGTACATTCACAGCTACATACAGCTGAAATTGAAAGGTTAACACAGGACAATGCTGGCAGACAAACAAGTAAAACAAATTCTGATGGAAATATGTACTTTTGCTTTTTTCAGTTATTTGACATGCCCATTCTAAAGTATGCAGACAAGAAGTGCCAATCATTTCACCTCAGTTAATGCATTCTGCAGGACATACACATTTCTATTTTTCAGGTACAAGTGAGATGACACACACCAGTGTTTGGGATCACCTTTATTAGCTTTTGACATACATATATCTGTACAGCTCAGAAAGCTACAATTAATGCTTTTCATTTCTGTTACAGTACCCCTGACATGGCACTTTCTTGGCAGGTTCACGTAGACACACTCATACATACTCTAATATTCCTTTCCTGCATATTGTGCCTTGTTTGCTACTGATATCTGTATTACACAGCAGCTTGGAATACTCCATTATAACAGTGGCAGTCTGACACAAGCATTTATTCCTGACCTTTACAGCACAATTATATATACAGGTGGTACTACCATTACTATAATTTTGATTTCTTACTGCTAATAGTAGGTGGTATTCTGTACTCACCATACTGATGATGCAGCCAGGCTAGTTGCTGGGCATGAGCCTCAACATTCTGGGACCTCTTCACAGCAGCTGTATGGGGAGACATCACACATTATCACACCAGCACAGTCAGAAGTTGAACTTTTTCCATACTTATATATAACACTGCATACTTACAGACAGGTGGGACATCCTGTGCCCGGGCTTCTTGGATACATTGGTCCAAGAGAGCACCCCTCCTCCACATCTGGTTGTTATGGTGGTGACGTACCTGCTCAGCAGTTTGGTATATGCCAGAGGCACTGGTGAGATCACTTGCAAGCTGGTCCCAGGCCTCCTCTTTGTACTGCTAGCTCTGGTACTGGCCCTGCAGCAGCTTGCCATCCTGTTTTTTAACTAGGAGCCCAACCGTGACTCTGGACTCCTGGATACCCCAACGTTGTGCTCAGAAGCGAGCACCTTCACCAACGCCAGACATTTTGGTCCTGCGTGTGCAATCCCATATGGTTATGGCTGTTTTCCTGCCTGTGTGGTTTAAATAGTGTAGTTTTCCTATACTTTATCTTGATTGGCCAGTTATAATATGTTGAATTATGCTTAGCTCTGTGCAAATCTGCATAGCAATGCTTACACCAGCTAAGCAGAGCTGAAAGCAGGTGAGCAATGCTTACACTAGCAAAGCAAAGCTTAAATCTATTTTTTTCATTAAATTTATACATTTTTTTGCATTTATATTTTACATATTCCCACCCGTACTGTGCTATACATGAGACATATGATTTGATATCTATCATTCAAATTCCTTAAATGTTTATCAAATAATTTGGCAGAGGGGGGATTCGAACCGAGCATGTACTACATGCTATACCATAGTAGTACCACTATGCTACAGCAGCTTGATGACATTTTGCATCAGAGTAGCATTTATCTATCATTTTCAGGATTTTAGCCAGGCTAAGCATAGCGGCGTGCCACACAAACAAGCTACGCACCACTTAATCTCCAGATTTATTTGATGAAAAAAAAATACTTTTTTTAATTTCTATTACTATCCTCTTGCCCTACTGCTTCCATGCATGTAGAGCAATAATGCATACATTTGGGGACGTGCACTTGAAGGCTGTTGCCTTCTAGGTGTTTGTTTTTTTTTTCTTTTTCAGTGTCCGTGGATACTGAAATGTTATATACTTACATTTCAGTGTCTGCGGGCACTCGTTTACTATATAATATTAGAGCCAGGCTCTAATATTATATAGATTGACACTCATCTGTGTCAGAAAGTGCCATATGGCACTTTCTGAGCACAGATGACATATTACACGTGCAGGCACTGCTGACACACTCCCCCTGTGCTTTGATCTTGGTTCGTGTCTGTTTAGTTTAAATAGCAGCATGCCTTCATGCATATGCAAGGAGCGCTGCTGTTCTAAATGGACATTGGACGACTCTGTGCAAGAATAGCCTTATTCTTGCACAGAGTTTCGTGAATCCTGGGGATACAGTTATGATGAATACAATAAAAATCAGTTTATTTTATTATACTGGCAGCTTATATATCAAAGTTAAAAGATTGTTAATAGTGGTTTCTGATATAAATTCAACAGTTCTTAGATTTTAATAATTATTACTTATAATCTCCCATGGGACTTTCTGAAAGCATATTTATATGGTAAACAACAAGAGAAAGGAATGGGATAAAGACATACTGGAACTGCAAGAAGATAAAATGTTAAACAAAAATAATACAAAAAGGAGAAAAGGCTTATCGGAAATGAAACAAGAACTGAATGCAATGTTTCAAAACATCATATGATATAAAGTTTCCGTTACTTTAGAAAAAAGTCAAATTACTTTCTTATTCTCTGACTCCTAAAGGCTTACATAAACTACCTTTTGGATCCAAAATAACAAGAACACCTAATCACATAATAGTATATTTCTGGAAAATAGGAAATATAGAGTTGTACAATACATTCTGTACTGTTTTATAGTAGCATAGAAAATGAAAATGTAATCAATGCCTTAAAACAGGATAAAGATCAGTCTCTGTGCTCTTTTTACTGAATGTTGTTTACAACTTTTATTTATTTCAGTCCTTGCCAATAGACTAAAACAATACTATCTACATTACCAGAGAAAGTACAAAATGGCTATATATTAAAGAAGCAAACATAATTACAGTAAACCAGAGTTATCCAGTTTATCCTGGATCTAAATTCAGTTCAGTAAACTGGTCTTACTTAAAGTATTAGAAATATACAGATTTCCAAGTAATTTTATACATTTTATTTTATCATCTTTATCAAAATTCATTCACATATGTTAACAAAGAATTTAGAATGTCTCAGTCAGTAACAAGAAATGAGATTATAGTACAAGGCCATCCTTTGTCTCCTTTATTATTTGCTTTGGCTGTATAGCCTCTATCCAACTACATGAAAGTTAGCAGTGAGCAGTATATTTCAAAATTTCAGTTATTTGTAGATAGACTGTTAACAATAGACAACATTTTTTCTTCATTAATAAATCTGAAAAAAGTATTTTAAATATTTGTGATATTGTATGTCTAAAGTTCAATCAGAACACAATTAGTGAAATTAAATACAGTAGTAAATAGATTAAATGTTTAGAGTCTCGTTCTACATGCAATTGTAAATAAATAATGGCATGTAAAGAAACAGAGACAATAACTTATGAAATGATTTTGGTTAATATTAAAACAATAATAAATGCATGGACTAACTTTCTTTTCTTTGGAAGATATGATTTTTTTTTCAGTCCCCTTGGCCCTCATGTTTAACGGCTTGGACACCAGTATTTTTTTCAGTCCCCTTGGCCCTCATGTTTAACGGCCTGGACACCAGTAACTAATGTCTACTTTGTGTGTACCAGCTACTCTGTAACACACCGCAAGACTTACCACATTATTGCTGGGGCCAGTTGGAAATCCTGAGGGTGTCCTGGTGGCTCACCTGTCTGTGCATCCATTCAGAGGGATTTTTTATGACCTATCCACTCCCTTTCTCCATCTCCTATTCTTGTGGATTGCATCCATAGGCATCTCACTTCTTTGGACCATGCTTCTCTTTGTGGAGTATATCCGTGAGTGCCTTGCCATCTTGGATTAGCATCCCCATCCCTTTTCTACTACTCTGTCAGTCATACAAAGAGGTAATTGAACCCATATCAGCTGGGCCATAGTCTGAGCTATATCCTTCTACTCCACCAGAATGGCTTAAGAAGAAGATATGCTGATTTTAATTAAAATCGCTGTTTTACCCAAAATACTATAAATATAACAGATAATATCTTTAGTTTTTTCTAAACGACATATTAAACAATTTAATGGTATTAGTCACAAGTTCCTATGGCACCCCGGCAGAGCTAGGATAGCTTTGCCACATCATGTAAGAGAATGGAAACATGGTGAAATAAGACTCCCTGACCTAGAAACTTATACTATAGCTTCAGTTACTAAAACAGTAGGCTTATGCTTAAATTCTGATTATTCCGCTAATTGAAAAGAACTGCATGAAACAATATAGTTTAATTCATTGAGACCTATAGTGCCTTCTTTATACTTTTGGTTAACACCCATACCTCCTTATAGCATCCAAACCTTTTCTGGGTCTGACTTCATTAAATAAATGACTTATCTTATTAATAGGCAGGATTAGAAAGGGCAATAAGATTGTTAATCTAGGATGTGCCACAGTAAAAAAAATGTGATTATCTTATGCTTTTAAGTTGATTTTTCAGAAAATGCTCTAGAATGCAAGTATGTGTTAGACTGTAAGAGTTGTGATATTCCTCACCACATAGGTGTCAGTTTGTTAATAATATCAGTAAAAACATATACAAATCTTGAATAATAATAGAAACTGGCTGTTAATTAAATATCAGAAATTCTTTAATAAAAGCCAAACATTTTTGTGAAGAACCTATTTTGCTTTCACTCTGGAATAATTTTACATACTACAATATATTTATGGATGATAGCTGTGACACTGCAGATGGATTAAATAGAAAAGCAACCTGGAAATGTTTCCAAATTGCCAAAAAAAGGGTTTTCTTTCATTCTTCCAAGTAGCCTGTATATCACTGTTTAGCAGTTTAGAAATTTCAGGTGGTTATGAGCATACTATATATGAATGAATACCTATTTTTATTATTTCTATTTGGAGTAGCCCCTGCTGAGAGTCAAGCTTGGCATAATCTCATCTGATGCTAGGGCACACTTGGGTACATCTCCTCTAGACAGTCGCCTTACTGCTGGTTTATGTGCCTAGTGTTTCTGCAATAAATGTTTCACATTATTAACCTTGCACTTATGGTCATCAATCCTTCATTTTCTGACTCATACTTTTTGCCATGTAGAATCTCAGAGCAGTTGGAGCCTTTTTTTAGCAAACAGCAAGCACAAGAAAAAAAAAAACAGCCCTGCATAGGATTCCAGTCCATTGCAAGGCACATGCATATTCTCAAAAGTAATGAACATGGGGCATTTTTTGTGGATCACAATTATCCACATACCTGCATGTCTGTGCAAAGGTAGATAAGTTGGATCACCAGGAAAAATCTGTATGGACACATTGAGAGTATGAAGACTTATTCACCAAGGCATTGGTGTGAGGAGTCAATTTACAAAAAAAAAAAAAATCTGAGGGGCAACAGTGCTAAGCACTGCACTACCCACTACACTTCTGCACATTGCAGTTGTGTGTGCTACATCAATATTCTTCTATAAAAAAAACATAACATAGGATTCATGATATTGTACAATAACAGGCTGCATTGGTGGTATAGAGCATTGTACATACGATGCATTGACCTTTGCATGACTGAATGAATTTGCAATGTTGACAACAATGAACACATGCACAGTGGACCAAGGTATATAAACATGCATGTGTTAGTGTATGTGGGTGCATATGCATGCACATGTAAGTGTGTGCCCAAATATATGTGTGTGTGTATCTGTTACAGTGAACACCTTATGGTGTTTATATTATGCATTGTGCTATTGTCTCAAATACAGCACATACTGGGCCTTAAACTGAATTATGCGGATAGATGTCTTTCAAAATTTTTTTGTGTACTGAGATACACTAGTGCATCAGTGTGCAGACATACACACACACACACACACACAAGATGATTACATGGACTCGTAAACAAATATTTTCTGAACAGCTGCAGTGACAGGATTTTAAAAGATACCATTTGCAAATCACTGTGGCAACTGTGGTGATTCAGTAACCCACTTCTGAGCAAAGATTCCTCTAGGCAAAACTTAATCATCTTTATATAAAACCAACTGCTCCAAGTTTAAGCTTTTCACCCTTTCTGTAATTCCTATTTGTATTTTCAAGACAAGATTGTTTAAAGCGGGCTGTCACCTGAATGATGTTATATTATCATTAGACAAGGTGATGGTCAATGTATCTTAGCTTATAATTCAGATGTTACATTTCTTCTGATATACCTCTAGTACGTCTTTATAATGCTTCCTTTACATAGCATAAAACTATGGCAAATGAAAGGGCTGGATTAACAAATCTGCTGAGGAAGATGACAATCATGTTTGCAGTCACAGTGTAAAAAGTTTCTATTTTGATTTAATTGTCCTAATGGTCAATCTACCAACAACTGATCACATGATACACAATGCAGTCTGCCTCACAAATGTGTGGATTTCAATTAATGTAATAGAGCATAATAAAGGAAATGTACAGGACAAAGCAACGCAGCAACACAAAACCAAAGATTTGTGAGTATATGTCCTGGGCTGGATATAAAATGTATCCTCATCTGGCTAATCATATTACAAAGAGTTTAACTACATTTGTAGTCTAAATATCTGCAAGATTGTACAGTGACAGAAAAGTAATGTTTATGAGCATTTGATGACTGTTTAAACCATTTAATCTATTCGAAATCCTATCTCTGGATCATTTCTTGTTAACCAGCACCCTATGTATTTTAAAAGTAGTCTAAAATGCAAATAAGTCTTGTCCATGCATTACTGAAGTCCACTTTATGGTAAAAGCATCATTAGGAAAGCCATGGCACATATTTTAACCTATCCTTTGACAAAATACTTCTTCAAATCAGGCATGAATTTGTCTTCTGTAATTTATATTTTCTGCCTCCTATTTTCCTACACTGATTTTTCTCCTGCAAATTGTACCTTACTTACCGTCCTTTATTCTTCACCATGCTAACAAATATCTATTCTGCTGCATTTCCCCAGCTTTTATATTAATTTCTTTAAGCGTGTCTTAACAGGTCTTCTGCTTTTATATTTCCATTTTTTGCAAAGATTCTGTGCTATCTCCTTTTTGATTTATTAATTTGTTTGCCTGGCTGTTTTTTTATCTAGTTTGCTCTCCATAATCTGATATAGTAATCCAAATATGATTTCACTACCAGTCTGTACAGCAATGCATTTACCAACAGGGTTGAATCTAGAAGCTTCCAAAAGGACGTTAGAATAAATCATCTAAGAAAGATAGTCATCAGATATGCAGTCATATTGAAAAACTAATGTACCCAGGAATATCAGAAAATAAACGACCTGAAAGAACATTAATGAATGATTTGTTAGTGCAAAATGCATAACTACATAATCTACTTGGTAGGAAAAAACACATGCTTTGGTTTCAGAGCAGCATGCAATGTCAGTGTTTCATTGTTGTCATTTTTTTAAGAACATTTTTATTCATTTAACATATGTACAATATATAACACAGAAAGGAAGAAATTCAAATTAACGTACTGTTACACAATGCTAGAAATACTTTGAATCATGAGAATTATCATTCCCTTACACAAAGGAAGTAACAACTCTGACATTTCCAACTTCTGCCCCATAGCCATTCTCTCCCCTATCTCCCAAATCCTTGAAAAATATATTCTCCTCCAACTTTTATCCTACCTCTTAAATAATCTTCTAACCCCAACACAACATGGATTTAGACCTGGACACAGTACCACCACTGCCTTTCTATCCTTCCTCAAAATCATCAACCAGGCACATGACTCTGGCAACATTCTATCTACACTCCTCTTAGACCTAAACAAGGACTTCAATACCATCTCCCATAGCTTACTCTTGTCCAGGCTCTCTATACTTTAAATCTTTCCTCCTCTTCCATGAATTGGTTTTCCAGCTACCTCACAAATAGGGGGAGGTACAATTATTCCACTTGACAACCTGCTGTCTACCTTGACACTCTGACAGTTGTCCCCAAAGTTCTATCCTGGGTCCTTTACTTTTTAACATCTTTATTAATGGTGTCCAGTTTAGTATCCTAAATGCCAAGCTTGTCCAATACACAGACAATTTCACTATCATCTGCTCTGCAGAATCACTCCCCAAACTCATGCATGATACCCAGTTTGCCTTCAACCGAACTGAGACATGGATGCTCAACAATCATCTGGCTCTAAATGCATTTAAAACTAAACTCACAATCTTTACCCCATCTAAAAACTCCAATTTAGACAAAAACTCCTTTTCTATAGTTAGCCAGAGCAGCAGTCCTATCCAAATTGTCCCCCATACTAAGCTCCTAGGTGTCATTATTGATGAACAGCTAAGGTTTAACACTCACCTCCAAACTAATATCAAGAAAACTAACCAGAAGCTTGGAATGCTTTACTGCCATAATCATTACCTTATTTCTTTGACCAAACTTACCCTCTCTACCACCTACCTCCTTCCTTCTCTCATGTATGGAGGAACTCTTCTTACCAACCTACAAGCCTCCCTCAAGGCCAAATTAGCATCCGGTTACAATAAGATCTCCAAGTTTGCCACCAACACCAAATCCTCCTCCCATCACTGTAACTCCTTACATTCCTTGGAGTGGTTGGAACTCTCCAACTATCTCTCTTATAGTCAGCTTTCCACTGCCCATAAACTAATTTTTAAGCCATCTCTCTACCCCTTCCTCTCCTCCATCCTCACATCTCCTCCTCTCCAGTCAATCTCTTAGGCCCAGTAATCAGAATCTCCTCAAAGTTTACAACCCCTCACTTACTGTTGGCCAATTCCTATTTTTTTTTCTTCCACGCAAATGGAGCTTCCTCTCTGCCCACATCCACAGTGCCCAAAACCTCTCCTCTTTTAAAATCTTGCTCTATTCCTATCTCTGTTCTACTTGGGAATGTTCCTGCTCTCATCCCTCCTAACGTCCTCCCCTTCTCCCTCTTTGCTTAATTCTCCTCTCTCCCACAAGTTCTAGCTACTCTAGCTATGCTTTTCACATATATTCTCCATCTTACAACTGCTTCCTCCTAATACTTCCCATGCCTCCTCCTTCCTCATCTCTCACACTACTATTCACTCCCACTATACCCTACCCTACACTAGCATTATCTTTCCATACCTAACAGTAAGCTTATCATTTCATCTTGTTCTAATCTACTACTACTGTATACTAAATCAATTTATTGCTCCTGTAACCACTACGTGAAATGCTTAAATAAAACCTAAACTGTGCAAACTTTGCTTTTATTTCTGACAATTTTGTTTATGTATTTACTCTATACAACTTCTGTACTACTACCTTATTTGTTCATAATGTATGCACATATATCTTTTAATTCCTGTTAATATACATTTATTATAACTTTAATTGAATCCTGTATTAATTATCTGCATTTTATTAATAATGTATGTATATGGAGCTTTTCTCCTTGGGCCTCCATTGAAAAAAAGCCTCCTCTAGGCTCAATGGACTTTCCCGGTTAACAAACTGCAAATAAATAAATAAAATAAATAAATAATCTAATCCATTTAACAAATTAAGAATCTTTGTGTTTCAATAGCAGCAATTCAAGGCTATCCCAGCAAATAAAAGTCTTAGTATGATTTATAGATCTTTTTTCCAATCACTTGCAATTTTACATAGCTTTGATATTAATTAAAAAAAAATGTTGAATGTAAGAACTGAGTTTGATTTCCATTTTTTTGTAATAATTTTTCTAGCTAAACAAAATAAAAATAAATAAACAAAATAAAATAAAATAGCTACTGGCAGAAGACTCCAAAATATTTTTTTTGTTTGTTTTTTTGGCTTTTACAGATAAAGGAAGTGAAACATTCATTAGTATTGTTGATCTAGTTAAAGAACAATTATCAGACCATAACCCCATAAAAAATAAACTAAATACGTAAAAAAGTAAAAAGACTGTTGTCAGTTTTTAACTACTTATAGACTGTAACAGCATGTCAATGGCACATGAGAAACATGCATACCATCCAAACATATAAACTATTAAAGCACACTAAACAACTAGACTAAGTGAAAAAAAAACGGCCACGGCTGCTTACCAAAGTAAAAATGAAGCTTTAATAACTGTAATTTATTTGAAGCGCTTTTCGTTTGCCCAGTATGCAAACTTCTTCAGAAACATTATAAAAAATGTAAAAACTGTATAAGTAGTCTCAGGTGTAAACATTTAACCAATCACGTTGAGACAATACTTCATTCCTTACTTCCTTAAAGGCACACAAGGATACTGAATATATTGTTATAGGAAATTTATATATATATATATATATATATATATATATATATATATATATATATATATATATATATATATATAAAACATCCATCACTAAAATTAAGCATATAATCGTAAATAAAATTTAAAAACTATTACAAATAACACATATTAAACTCATAATATATATGCATAAAAACAAATAATAAAAACATAAAATACGCTAAGCTTGCATAATCACTTGTTCATCTCTTTAGGCTCTTTAATTTTAAAATACTATTTAAGGAACAGGTTTCATTTAAGTCTTGGAAAATTATAAGCATTCAATTTAATCTGCCAGGCTAAACCTAATTCCTCAAGTTGCAAGGGGCCACCCCTAATGTCCTGATAAACCTGGTAAATGACCAAGTATTTAAATTTATGTTCATTATTTCCCTGGATATGTTTGGCTAAGGCGTTATCTGATTTCTTTCTACTTATAGCATATTGATGCTTGTAGATTCTTTCATGGAGCCTACACTCAGTTTTGCCTACATAAAAAGCAGGACAGCATTGACACCTAGCCAAATAAACAACCATTCTCGAATTACAGTTATACCTCCATTTTAATCTGAATTTTACACCACCAACTATAAACAAGTTCACTACCTCTACATGTTTACAAAAATTACAGCTTTGACATCTATCCTTACCTGTTATTCTAGGGTAACAACTTCTTTGTTGTTCAAGTAGTTTTTTAAAATTTTTACCCTTCCTAAAATAACACTAGGAATATCACCCATTTTACTACAGATGTTGGGATTAGTTTTAAATAAATCCCAATTTTTCTGAATAATGTCAATACAAAAATGATTATGTATAGTATATGTAGTGACAAAACTTATGCGAAAGTCATTTAACAGAGCAGGGGTATGGTCACCATTGCTAATAGTCATTGTATTTGAAAGCCCAATCTGTTTGGGTAAGATGTGTTTAACACCAAATATGGGTTTGTACATACTAATAGATCTCTTATATTTAAGTTCATCAGTTAAACTATCAAGCAAATTTTCTGGATAACCTCGGTGTAAAAACATGCTTTTCAACAAGTAACATTCATCTGTAAACTCGGCATCCTGGCGTACTATGCGTGAAGCTCTCACTAGTTGTCCCTTGATGACCGAGCGCTTCTGGTGGTATGGATGGCAACTTGAAAAGTGTAGGAATGTGTTTGAGTATGTGCTTTTCCTATGGATTTTTGCTACAAAGCTACCCAGTTCTCTGTTCTTAGCTAGTCATATATCTAAGTATGCTATTGCTTCTGTATCAAATGTAGATGTAAATTGTAAGAATTGGGTTGACTGGTTGAATTGTTCAAGCACATTATTACTAGTCTCTAGGTCACCATTTAAATGGATGAAAATATTATCCAAATACTGTACATAGTGAACTATACAATCACTGAGACTAGCATTTTTAAACACAAATTCCAGTTCCCGGTATGCCATTACTAAATTCACTATACTTGCCCCACATGGAGAGCCCATAGTGACTCCTACTTTTTGTAAGTAGAAGTTATTCCCTATCATAAAGAAATTGTTGTAAAGTATGAGCTCAAGTAATTCGGTCACCAATGAAATTTCAATAGTGGGGGCTCCATTTTTCTTAAGTATTTGACCCACCCACTCTATCCCCATGTCATGTGGTATACAGGTATAGAGATCTTTCACATCAACTGTGAGAAAGTTGTAGTTCACATTGTATTCCAGGCTATCAATTTTCTTAAGACCAAGAATCTTTACATATTTGGTGCTCATGTACCAAGTATTTTTGCAGTATGGAATCTACAACCTTAGCACATGGATATGTTGGAGAACCACAACCATCAACTAGGGGTCTCATGGGAGGGTTTATTATATTTTTACGGATCTTCGGGATACCAAATAAATAAGGGTATCTGGGGAATAATGTTATCATGAGGTTGTAGACATTTTGTTCTATCCTACCTTCTATGAACATGTCCTCAATACTGTTTTTGATTACGCTATAAGCTTTGTTAACTTCTGAGCATGAGCTTAATCCGTACGCATAATTGTCCAACAGTATTAACATATGTTCTTGGTAATCCATATTATCAAAGATAACCAAACCCCCTCCTTTATCAGGTTTACAAATGCGAATGACTTGATATAATCCAGATACTCACGTTCAACCCTGCTTGTATAATAATTTATATTGGTTTTAAAACCATTTTAATACCTTGTCTAATGTCCAATTCACACATTTGTTCGAAAATTTGTAACAACGGGTGTAAAGGAGGATTGTATGTACTAGGTGTGTAAAATTTGTCAGTACATGGTTCATTAGTGGTGATGTCCATCATTAAATTAAAATTCAGCTTCCTAGTGAAGGTTTTGATGTCTATAATTGTTTTAACCAAGTCAAGTTTTTGTATTGGGACATATGTGTAACTTTTAGATAAAAAAACAATGTCAGATGTAATAACAACAGATGAAAAATTGTAAACTTTAAAATCCCCTGTTTTGTTAGTAACAATAACAGGGCATTCAATAGAACCAGAGTCACACAACGCCTGGTGGATGTTTAGGTCATTCCCAAGTGAACCTAGAACCACGCAAGAGTCAATCACACTTTGTCAGTCAAATTAAGCATTACTTCAGCCTGGTCAGGTGTAAGATGGACTAAGTCTTGCGTTTGTTGGACTTATGTTTGGACTTGTTCTGCTGAAAATTCTTCTGCTGTTTCGGTCTAGACCCAGTGTAGTTGATATGCTGGAAATTTTGGTTCTGTTTGTATTGACCAAAGTTATTTTGCCCCTGAGCACAATTTTGTAACCTTTCGCTCATCCTAACCTCGGCTGGGCCATCAGATTTATCATTATTAGGAACATCACAATTATTGTCCCAGTGATTTACATCATTAACATTTTAAATGGTGACCTAGAGACTAGTAATGTGCTTGAGCAATTCAACCAGTCAACCCAATTCTTACAATTTACATATACATTTGATACAGAAGCAATAGCACACTTAGATATATGGCTAGGTAAGAATAGAGAACTGGGTAGCTTTGTAACAAAAATCTATAGGAAAAGCACATACTCAAACACATTCCTACACTTTTCAAGTTGCCATCCATACCACCAGAAGCGCTCGGTCATCAAGGGACAACTAGTGAGAGCTTCATACATAGTAAGCCATGATGCCGAGTTTATAGATGAATGTTATTTTTTGAAAAGCATGTTTTTATACTGAGGTTATCCAGAGACTTTGCTTGATAGTTTAATTGATGAGGTTAAATATAAGAGATCTATTAGTATGTACAAACCCATATTGGGTGTTAAACACATCTTACCCGAACAAATTGGGCTTTCAAATACAATGACTATTAACAATGGTGACCATACCCCTGCTCTGTTTAATGACTTTCGCATAAGTTTTGTCACTACATATGCTATACATAGTCATTTTTGTATTGACATTATTTGGAAAAATTGGGATTTATTTAAAACTAATCCCAACATCTGTAGTAAAATGGGTGATATTCCTAGTGTTATTTTTAGGAAGGGTAAACATTTTAAAAAAGTACTTGAACAACAAAGACGTAGTTACCCTAGAATAACAGGTATGGATAAATAGAAATTAGCTCCTGAGGTTGGAAATAAACAATAGCGCAGCTCGAACAGGCAAGTGAATTTATTAAAAACTCTCCGACACAACTGGTTAAGCGCTTTCATCTGCTGGAATACTGACTTCTTCAGAACCAGGAACTACACATCACATCCAGTTTAAATAACCAATTTGGCGCCAAAAAATTTTTTACATTTAAAGTGATATACTATATATTCTGATCGTAAATATGAAGAAAAATACTTCCAAATACAAATATATACAATGCAATAACAATTAACCACAATAAACACAACATAATATAAATAAAAATATAAATGTAAATTCATGACATACACATATTATTCAAGTGTTAAAAAAGGTTTGATACTAATGCTGTCATTAATACCAGGACTCCTGGTGGCATCTGTATAAATCTGCCACTTGCTTTCCATCATAGCTAAAAAAACTTTCCAATTCCCACCACCTACATTACTATCAATCTGTTCAATGATAGAAAATTTAAAATAATGTTCATTCCCTTTACTTAATATATGCTTATATAATGCATTGTTCATGTCTTCCTTTTGTATCTTATAGTAGTGTTCATATATTCGTGTTTTGATTTTCCTTTCTGTGTCTCCTATATAATATGTTGGGCAGGATACACAAGTTGCTAAGTAAACAACTTGTCGAGTGTTACAATTGCCTGCCCTGCACTTAATATATGTCTTGTTAATATTGTCCAACTTAATTCCCACTACTTCATTAATGTATTTGCATTGTTTACAGGAACCACACTTCGTGGTTCCTGTTGATGTATTCTTCAATTTTCTCAAACACTTGGTACTCTCTAGTAGCTTCTTAATATTGTGGGCCGTTTTGTACACACATTTAGGGTAATTTCCTAAAGATATTCCTATGCTGTCGGAAATTGTAATCAGGTCCCAATGTCTATTTAAAATTTCTTTCACATAATTGACATACGGGTTATACATGATCACACATGTATTGTTATATTCTTGATTTATGTTGCCACTCCTATCAGATTCTTTATTAACTACAAAAGTTTTTCCCAACAATGGTAAATATTTAATACCCCATTGTTTACTAACATAACTAACTACTTCCTTTAGCATAGGGATAGGATAACCTCTTGTTCTAACCATGTTGAATATTAAATCTAATTCTTCTTCCATAATCACTTTACTCGATGACATTCGTGCAGCACGAATGCACTGTCCTTTAAACACATTCTTGAACGTGGGGTGGATGACTACTACCAAACTCGATATAGTCATTTGAAAAGGTGGATTTCCTATAAATTTTGGATGCAAATCCATCTACAGTATGACTAATAAAAGTATCCAAATAGGCTATACCTTCATTATTGATGGATGGATATGGATAAATGTCAAAGTTGTAATTTTTGTAAACATGTAGAGGTAGTAAACTCGTTTACAGTTGGTGGTGTAAAATTCAGATGAAAATGGAGTTATAACTGGAATTTGAGAATGGTTGTTTATTTGGCTAGGTGTCAATGCTGTTCTGCTTTTTATGTAGGCAAAACATAATAGGCTCCGTGAAAGAATCTATGAGCATCAATATGCTATAAGTAGAAAGAAATTAGATAACGCCTTAGTCAAACATATCCAGGGAAATAATGAACATAAATTTAAATAATTGGTCATTGACCAGGTTTATCAGGACATTAGGGGTGACTCCTTGCCCTTGCAACTTGAGGAATTAGAGTTAGCCTGGCAGATTAAATTGAATGCTTATAATTTTCGAGGCTTACATGAAACCTGTTCCTTAAGTAGTATTTTAAAATTAAAGAGCCTAAAGAGATGAACAAGTGATTATGTAAGCTTAGCGTATTTTATGTCTTTATTATTTGTTCTTATGCATATATAGTATGAGTTTAATATGTGTTATTTGTAGTAGTTTTTAAATTTTATTTACGATTATATGCTTAATTTTAGTGATGGATGTTTTATATAATTATATATATATATATATATATATATATATATATATATATATATATATATATTTCCTATAACAATATATTCAGTATCCTTGTGTGCCTTTAAGGAAGTAAGGAATGAAGTATTGTCTCAACATGATGGGTTAAATGTTTACACCTGAGACTACTTATACAGTTTTTAAAATTTTTATAATATTTCTGAAGAAGTTTGCATACTGGGCAAACAAAAAGCGCTTCAAATAAATTGCAGTTATTAAAGCTTCATTTTACTTTGGGAAGCAGCCATGGCCATTTTTTTCATTTACCACCCAAACATAGCGGCAGGTGTGTAGGATAGTCTCTGACAAAATGAGCAGTACTTTAATTAAACAACAGAATTAATAACATATCAGCTTCAGAAGCAATTGTCAGTCTTTGCTTATTTCTATGTTCATGCAGCAACTTATTCAACAAATAAACTTTTTTGCATAGCTCATTTACACAACATTCTACTTACGTAAATTAAGCCAGAAACACTATTCCCAGAACCAATTACAACTGAAACATTTTGATAAACAGTGAAATAATAAATTAGTAAAATCCTGCATAGATCTGTACAAAAGAATTTGCAGTATGAAGTCTTGGAAACCATTTTAACTGGATTTGTATACCAAAGTCTGGCTCTTGGAAAATAGACAGCAATGCCGCTAGTTATTCTCACAAATGACACATTAATTGTATTCGTCAGGTTTGATGTCAGTTCGTATTTTTTTGTTCATGAAAGCATACATTTAAAATAATAGACGTATGTACTTGTTATCTCATCTGCCTCAAGTATGTGAACAGAAAACTAATTAACAGATCTGTTATAACAGGACACACTATAAAGTTATTTATCATATGAAGCTCTTAACCTTCACCTAAAGTATGTCAGACTACATCTCATATCATTCATGATGACTGTTTTTTTCTCTTCCTTTAAAATGATCCCTTAGGGTTTTTTATAACTAAAAACATCAAATTTAGACAGCATCATTGTGACCAAAAATATGATAAATTAGTGGATGTGTTGAAGGTAACATATCTGACGCGTGAAATGTCTTATTTTTATTTTATGTATTGTTTCAGTTACTTGCTTTGTTATTACTATGACATTTTAGAGTGATAATATTTATTTACTTATTTTATTTACTGATATTTGTTAACCAGGTTAGTCCGGCAAAGGGAGGACCCATTCTCAGTGGAGACCTGAGGAGAAAAGCTCAAGAAAAATAACAATTATAACAAAAGTTGCAAAAGCTAATCAACAGATACATAGCATAAATCTACTACCAAGTAACAGCTCTATAAATATTAAACCAGACAGAAAATTATTTCATTGGGACACCATACATGAAGTACATTCTGAGAATGACAGTATTTAACAAAGAGCCAATAATACTACAAGAACCTTTAATTTATTTATTGTATATAAATATAGGAAGAGAAGTGTAATGTGAAAATTGATAGAGAAAAGTACAAGGTGATAGTTCAATAAGGAAAATAAATTGTGTAGATAAGGAAAAATAAAGTCAAGTGGGGGTTTGACATGGGCAGGACCAAGATTTTGTAGATAAAGTTTAAGTTCATGTTTGAACAGGTACTTTTGAGGAATGCTTCTTATATTGAGAGGAAGTGAGTTCCAAGCATGGGCTACAGAGTATTTATAAAGGGACTTTCCAATATCTTTTTTTGGGTTTATTTATGTCAAGGAGGTATTTGTTGGTTGTACGAAGGTGGCGGTGGGGGTTATAGTAGGACACTAGGTTAGAGATGCAGGGGCAGGAAGAGGGATCATTCATCAGTGTGTGTAATAGGTAGTTGAGGAAGAAGTAGTTATTTAGAGAATTCAGGCCATTGAAGTGTCCTAAGGTCAAGGCAGTGATGGGATTTCTAAGGGAGATTGGCGGTAAATCTAGCTATTTTCTTATGTTTGCTCTTGTCTGGAGAGAAGTGGTGTTTGGATATTAGTGAGGAGAGAGGCAGCATATAGAAGACAGGGTAAAACAAGTGACTGAGCTAGGGAGGGTTTGTAGGAGGGTGTAAGAAAATTTTGGTTGTGATAAAGAAGACCAAGTTTCTGGTGTTTTTTTTTTATATATACATCGTTGGATATGTATATCAAATTTTAGTTCATCATCAATGATTATTCCAAGTAGTTTGGTATGGGGTTCGGGTTTAATAATAATGTTGTTGAAGGGGGTGATAGAAAAGGAGGGTTTGTGTTGCGCAAGTGTTTTAGGGAAAAAGAGAAGGAGTTTAATTTTTTTAGGATTTAGTACGAGTTGATTATCAGAGAGCCAGGTTTCAACAGAGGAGGAGATATGTTGAGTGAGAGCTAGAACTTCAGGAATGGTGCAGGCAGAGGTGATGAAAGTGGAGTTGTTAGCATATTGTAGAAGTGTTGAGAGGTTAGTAGCAGAGTGAAGTTTGTTAATGAAAATATTGAACAGGAGGGGGCCCAAGATAGATCCTTGGGGAACACCAGTATATACTGGGAGGAAAGGGGAGAGGACAGTTTGCCAGAGAATGGTTTGTTGCCTGCAGGACAGGTAGCTAGGAAATCAGTTAACAGAGGAAGTAGAGAGCTAAAGGTGAGAGAGTTTAGTTAGAAGTTTGGAATGAGAGACAGTGTCAAATGCCTTTGAAAGATCAAGGAATAAACAGGAGATGAGCAAGTTATTGTCATGGGCTTCAGTTACAGTTTGGCTGAAAGAGAGTAGTGCAGTGGCTATGCTATGGTGGGGTCTAAAGCCATGTTGGGTGGGAGTTAAAAGGTTTTTATCAAGAATATGTTTAAGTAACTGAGTATGGATGCACTTTTCCAGGACTTTGGATAGGGGGGATAGGATAGCAATGGGTCTAAAGTTAGAAGGGACAGTAGAGTTTCCGCCTTTGTGGAGAGGGATTGTTGAAAAGAATTTCCATATGTCTGGGACATGGGCTTTGGAAATGGCATGATGGAGTTTAGAGTGTGCGGCGAATTTTAGAAAATAAGAGAGTAGTTGGTCAGTGGAGGGGGAGCATGGCTTAAGTTTATTTAGGAGAGATTTAATAATGGTACTGGGAAAGAGAATGTATTGGGGAGAATTTTGTTGTGGGGTGATGGAGGGGTTGAGTCAGTAGTACTATTTTGTGTTGTTTTTATGAAATAGTCTTTAAGGAGAGTGGTAATTTCAGCAGCACTGTTGTGTGGGAAGGGGTTGGGACTTGGGAGTAGAAGGATTGCCAGGGTGAAGTAGGTTATTGATGGTAGTCCAGAATTTCTTTTGATTTTTATGTGGGCTACATTGGTTAGAGCAGAAAAAAAGTTTTCTTATCTTTGTTTGCTAGTTGTTTGGACATGTTTTTGAGCTCTTTTCAATCTTTGAAGTAGGAGAGGGGATTTGTTTTTATCCCAGGCTTTCCAGGCACCATCTCTGTTGTGCATAATGGAGTGGGTTTGTTCTGTAAGCCGGGGAGCAAAGTTAGATTTAATTCTGATTTTCTAGATGGGGGCCATTGAGTCGAGTGTGTCAAGGAAACTCTTATTGAAGGATTCTACAGCCTCACTGAGAGGGAGGTGATATAGGAAGGACCATTTAATCCTGGATAGTTTGGAGTTAAATGCATCTGGGGCAAAGTGGGTAAGGATTCGACATAGTCTGTATGTATGGTCTTTGGGTGAATGATGGGTGAATCTATGAATATAGGTAGAGGAGTGGTCACTTAAAGAGTTAGGAAGTATGCCAATATTTGTTTATATAGCATCATTGCTGGATTTGGCTATGAAAGAATCAGGGCAGGCTGCTTGTATTTCTATACAATGAAATACTACTTTGATTCAAATTTTATGAACACAGTTTGATAATAGTGAAAATCTTGCTTTTGGTCATATATTGAGTCATCTGTAAAGTCCCCAAACAACTAAAGTCACTTTCTGTGATGTACACACTAAAAATAATGCAGACTTTGGTTGAAATATAGACATTTCAAGAGAATAATAACAAGATAAATACATATCTAGCTAATTAATATGGAAACAATATAATACTGTATCCAAATGCCACCTAGGATGAGTGTTTCCTGTACAAACAAGTATACTTTCTTTTTAATGCAAAATAACTAACAGAATCAGATGCAAATCATGAAACTATTACCAACAAAATATTTGGGGAATATATGAATATAATCTTACAATATGCCCTGAGATTTAAAAATATGCCTTCCACGAGTAAGCAATGCCTTCGGTAACTGAGCAAAGGTACTGCAAAGACGTGAAGTTGCTTGATGCAATGGTAATTTTAAGTTAACTAGTAGGAATCCAACAGTTCAGGCAAAAATTGATTAAGAAATCCGTTTGAAGAAAAGGCCATAACACCTGTGTCTACAGAGCTGAATTCATTGGAGCTGCTATGACATGTGCCTCAGTAAAAGCAAAAAAAAAAAAAGTGTCAGAGCTCCAAATATATTTAATAAAAGTAAATATTTAGAAAATTAGCAAACTTTTGGGCAAGAAAAGCCCCCTTTTCAATGCATCATAGTAGACATGCTTTAAGAAATATTTAAATACCAGTCACATGTTACCATTAACCAATTGGAAGACATGTTAAGTTAAATCACTTGTTCAGTATCTAATATAATTCATATTTTGCTTTCTTAATGCAGGT
The DNA here is from genome assembly GCF_019279795.1 of Protopterus annectens. Lineage (NCBI taxonomy): Eukaryota > Metazoa > Chordata > Ceratodontiformes > Protopteridae > Protopterus > Protopterus annectens. The sequence continues at coordinate 727,606,311 of NC_056750.1, forward strand.
TTTATGCTAAAGGTTGCAGATTTTCTTTTAAAAAGGCTAGAAGCTTAAAGCAAGAACTATGTTATACAGACTTTTCTATACCAAAATATACAGTAAAGACTATGAAAGAAGGAACACATCCTTGCTGTATATTCTGTAGATATATTGATAAGGATATCTGTTTAATGCATCCAACAACAAAAAAGGAGTATTATTTTAAATTTGTTGCAACTTGTAATACAGAAAACATTGTATACCAAACGACTTATGCCAAATGTTCATGTCTTTACATAGATAAGACTAATCAGAAGCTTAAAGGGTGGGAATGTCAACTTTTGTTGGATATAATAAGAAAAAATCTTGAAAAATCCTCAAATATATTGTTTTTCAAAGATTATGTGAAGGCTAATATACAAAAACTAAATGATAACCAGACTAAAGTCAATAACACTCTCCAAGCTGATGACCTCACTGTAAATACAGACTCTTTAAAGCCTAATTCTATGCACACGTGAATAGGTTTGTAGATACAATTGTTCCCTCCAAAGCAAATACAATGCCAAATTTAAGAATAAACCCCTAAGTTTAAACCCAAATATAAACAGGCTCTACAATGTAAGGGAAAAAAATCATTGCACTCAGTAGTAAATGTAAGTTGTGAAATATGCTGTTGCTAAACATAAAAGAACTCGATCAAGTCAACCAAAGAAAAATAGGAGGTAAAAATAAGCACTCAGGCAAAAGGCAATCAATAAGCTTTTTAACTATGCTAGAAATCTCAGAAACAATGCCCAGTACTGCACAGCGCTAATAGTAAATAATATTGTGTCTATTTCATAACATCGAAGTGACAAAACTTCGACCACCTAGAACTTGAAAATTTGAAGACTGACAATATTGAGGCAGCGGAACATCGAATTCTTTCTCAGGGAAAGAATCTGGTGGGCCATTTTTGTGGCTTTGCTATTTCCTCCACTGTGGTGTGATCTCGGAGTTGGTGTATTTAAGTAGGGGGGGTGTGGGGGGTGAAGTCCCCCACATTAGAAATAGTTTGTAGTGTTTGTGTGTTTCGTGTTTTGTACTGGAACTGTTCTCAGTCTTCGGGGTTTTCAGCTTTCGTGGTTTTGGGCTCGATGTTATAACACTCTAAGTTTTGACACTTCGATGTTATGATATAGACCCAATAATATCACTTACTCAGAGGAGAAGGACATAGCCAGTCTGTTGCTGGATACATTTAGCTTTAATTTCACGTCCACCCTCTCCCCTTACATTCCCAGATCACACATATCCATATATATACCCTCTCAAATCTCCAAAGAGCAAGTCGTCAAAGTACTTTCCAAGGCCAAGAACACTGTTTCTGTGGGAGCTGGATAATGTGCTAAGCTGCCTAGTGACAAGCCTGGAAAAGGACCTGTAAAACCCCCTACAAAGTCTACTCAGTATTAATCTCCAAACGGGCCTTGTGCTATATGAATGGAAGACAGCAACAGTCAACCCCCTGCACAAAGGTGGGCCATTAGTGGACCTAGGTAATTACAGACCCATAAATATGACTAGCCTCATCTGTAAGGTTATGGAGAGGATCATTTTGGAATTGATAAATAAGACATAGGTAATCTACATACACTTATCCCAAGCCAGTTTGGTTTTGTCAATGGCAGAGCCTGCCTGCTTTACCTAGTCAATAACTTTGGGAAGGTTCCTGAAGCAGTATGTGAGGTTAAGTTTGCACAGACCACATATCTAGGACTGACAATGGTGTTTGATGCCATCTCAGACTCCGGTTTTGTTAATAAACTCTCACAGCTAAATGTTAATGCTACATAACACCCTAGATAGCAAATTTACTCACAAATAGAACCTATGAGATTAGGCTAGGTAGCCCTACTTCCTCCAAAAGTCTTGTCACTAGTAGTGTACCCCAGGGTTCAGTACTTGGACCACTCTTCTTTGGCATTTACTTCTTGGAGGTCAAAGTTCAATATAAATGGTTTCTGACTGACCATGTTTTTAGATGACTGTAAACTAGGTGCCATCATAAACTTTTCAGAAGGTACCAAGATTGTCCAATAGGGCCTCTCCAAAACAATAAGATGGTGTCATAAACATGGACTAAAACTAAATGCAAAAAAAAAAAAATGCACAATAGTCTCCTTTGTGCAGCATGATATCCTCTGTAGCTACCACATTGACAACACACTCCTGAAAACTTATTCTTTAGTTAGGGACATAGGACCATATGTGTACAACAAACTGTCCTTGTCACCATGTATCCACAATACAAAAGTCTTTTTTAACTGTGCAGCTTATTAATAAGCTTATGGCATCTAGGTCTGGGGTTGTGATCATTACATTGTAATCTGCACTTGTTAAGCCAGTCATTAAGTATAATGTCCTCTTCAGCATTTATCTATCCAAACACACAGTACAACTTGGATGACCACAATGCATTCTCGGCAACAAAATCAAAGTCCTAAATCCAAATAACTAGACAAACGCTGTCTCAAAGCCTTGTTACTCAATGCTTGACTGGAGCACAGAGCATCAGATGCCCCTATCCTCTCCAATCTACTGCATGTCTGCAGGCCTAGTGGTAGAATAAACACCTGCTCAAGAGCTCTTAATCTCTTCTGCAAGATAAATAGAACTTGTTGGAGGGATTGATATTTATCACAGAGAATACCACTTTGAAATAGCCTTCCTGTCTACATAATGCAGAGTATTTCCAAGTGTAATCTGGATAAATGGATGGGAAACTATTAATTCACCCCTTGCCCCATATAGATAGGGATAAGATGTAAAAGGTTGCCCCACTCTGTGTTATTCATACTAAGCTTTAAAGAATCCTCATTTATCAATAACCTAGTGAGTACCAATGAACCTATGAACTTCTCTACCCCCTCTGCCAACTCCAGCTGATTAATAAATTAGCTGTGGCAGAAGAGGGAGCAACACACGCCTCCAGTGAATGACTGCAGGAGGCCACTGCAGACATACCCAGGTCACCCTCTCTGGCTAGACCGATGGGCACATAAACCAGGAGGCAGGTGGTGTGCTGGCAGGTCAAGGACAATTGCAGTATAAGGGACCGTGCCTCATCCCTGTCACCGCCTTTGCAGATGCTGCAAAAAATGTTAACACACATGGACAAAAATTAAACAACAAACATCAAACAAAATATTCAAAGAAAGGATTGCAAGAGAAAGAAAGGGACAGAAAAAAAAAAGATATTGGTATGAATGTGTCTGAGGACTACTCATATTGATATGTACTGGAATGTTACCTGATATAAAACTTGGCTGGGTCAGATATATCTTCATAGGTAAAAAAACAAAACTTTTCCTATTGTACGATGTGCATGCAGGCCTGCAGTGTCATTGTCCCCATGGACACTTGAACGCCTTTAAACATCTATTGCAAGAACACCAGTTATCTAAGATCCCATATTCTGCCTCTCAGTTGTCATGTTGGGATTAGCTCTTCTGTTTTCTCCTAGTGAGAGAAGGATTGCAGAGACATTATTTCCTGAAGACTACTGATCACCAGAAAGCCTAATAACTGCTTTATAGGTGACAGTTTGGAATCTGTGCTTATATTCTGATCCTGGTGAGAGAAAGAGCAGGGTGTATTGATTTCTGATTGTTTCTGGTTAGAGAGTGAGTGTCTGTGCTTAACGTCCTGATTGGTCTGATTCTTATTCAAGGCATCTACCAGGAAAATGCTAAAAGCCTGCAGACCCTTGCATCATCTGAGACAAGACTGTAGATCACCGAACAGCCTGTGGCATACTTCTCATCTTGGGGTTGGAGCTAACATTTTGGTTCTGGTGAGAGAAGAAGCAAAGGACCATTGTATCCCAACAGAGTGAAGCTGTGGTGAGACTAGCGTTAGTTAAAGCCAGGTAGTAGCCATTCTTCTGATTCCCCTCCTTTTATCATTCTTGACTAGCTAATTCTTTGTTTTCAGTAAGTACTGCTTGACTTGGTTCTAACTTCAGAATGTCTGCCTTAATACTTCATCCTTAAATGTTCAGGGTCTATGTATTAGTTTCTCCTCAAGTGTTTGTCAGTGCTCTATACAGACTCTGACACCACGAGTGACATTTTTTTCTGTAAAAGCACAATTCAAATTTCTCCAGTACCCAGTTGTACATAGTACAACGAATTTGCAGTGACAAGCAATGTCCACATAGTTGCAAACTGGTTATTCCTGACAGTGATTGATATTCTCACTCCAACTGTCTAATCAATAAAAAAGGGTCTGTGACCATGGATATGAACTTTCTTACTGTCTCTGTTAGTGGCTTAGTGGATATGGGCATCCTGAGACAATGTACCAATTGCCTCATGTTTACTGACAGCCAGTTAATTCTCAAACAAACTGATATGGTATGTGAGAGATGTATTTACACAATGTCACTGGAATCAAACCTCTCACATAAAATTACTCCTAATGTCAATAAGGTTTTCAGTAGTACATGCGCTGCACCCATTACGTACTATTCAAGGCAGACATATCGACCCACATATGCTGAGGCAATTAAATGTAACCTTCCTAAACCACAAAGACCTCCTAGATGAAGTACACGTAACAAATATCATCAGCAGTCCAAAATGCACCCTTTCAAAACCAGACCCACATCAACACATAGAGCTACATCTCATGGAGCCTCTATCTCTAACCCCACAAGGCAAGCTACCACACAATCAAACATTCTGGTCATTGGAGACTCCGTCATGAGACACACTGATGTCCCTCTCACCAGGCTGAGTAAAGAGTAAGTCATGATCATTTGTTTATCAGGAGCTAGGATCCGCCACATTATGCATGCACTCATATCATTGGACCACAATTAACAATATGACTCAGTCATAGTCCATGTGGGAGTAAATGACCTGAGGCATACTTCCCTAGACTATATGAAGAGAGACATCATGGAGCTCTCTGAGTATGTGTCTCAGGTTGGGATGAGCTTAGCACCAAGCAACATTTTACCTTCTCAAAGGATGATGCCACAATATGAACAAAAGATGATTGACTTTAATAATTTGCTTAGTTTCTGCTGTCATTCTAAGGGGGTGCAGTATTTGTCAGCATGGAAGGAGATGATAAACAGACAATGATGCTTTGCCAAGTATGGTCTGCACCTCTCCTATCTAGGCTTTTGAATATTAGTTAAAATGTCTTCCACCATAGTGCCTTTTTAGGCAATGCCAAACTGAAAGTGCTTCCGACAAAGCAAATACAAAACAAGAAAATCTAAAGGCATTACTGCTCAGTGCTAGGCGTCTAAACAAAAAACTCCACTCCCTAGAAGTTTTCTTTACCCTAGAGAATGCTGATGTCTGTGCCTTCACTGAGACATGGTTTAAAGCCACGGAGAGCACACCAACCATGCAAAGTTATAATGCCTTCCACACATTTAAGCCAGCTACTTCACTGGCAGGGACTAAAGGTGGAGGTGTCTCTATTTACATCAAAAATAAATATACTTCAAGGCTGTTCAGACAGGACAAAGCACTTGAGCTGCTCCATGTTCAAATCACCATAAGCAAAATCAAATACCACCTCCTTGCAAGCTATATGTCCCCCTCTATGACCCAGGAAACCCATACCATGCATTTATACGAAATAGAAATTTTAACCATCCAACCCAATGTCTTACTCATGGGTGATTTTAATTACCCATCTATTAACTGGGAATCCTATACAACACCAAACGCATATGCACAAAGCTTCCTGGATTTTGTAAACACAAACTCCATGAACCAGATAGTCAATACACCAATGAGGGGTGCAGCCATACTGGATCTGGTCCTCACTAAAGTGAGAGAGTGCTACACATCCCCTACTGTAAGGTCTTCCTTGGTAAGGTCAGATCACAAAATGATCTCCTTTGAAGTAAAAATAAAACCTGGACCTCCATGTAAACCTGGATTATTCAGGAACTACTCTAAGGCTAACCTCCTGTTATTAAGTAATAACCTGGCAACATTTCAAGCCCCCATCAACCCTGAGAACACTGCTGCCTATGCAGAACTGTTCACAGTAACTCTGTACAATCATGTTAATAGCTGCATAGATGCAGCTGTACCCACTAGGAAGAACTACAGAACTAACTCAAAAATCAAGCCACCCTGGTGGAATCATAAAATCAGTAGGCAGTATAAAGATAGAAGAAAATCATGGCAAAAATTAGGAGGTGCAGCACCAAGCAGAATAAAATCACTCTCATCAAACTAAACAAACTCCTCAGAAGACAAATAAAGTCTACCAAAGGCAAATTTGAGGTAAGTTTGTCCTCCCAGGCCAAGGACAACCACAAACTTTCTTTAGCTATGTCCACAACCTCAAAGGCAAAACACAATTGTGTGCAGAGCTTATTGTAAATGCAGTCACCTATACTGAGCCAAAATATATATGAATATGCATGTATTTTTATTCACATTATTTTTAAATTATTTTAAATGTCACTATACTGTTTGTTTTATATTATTTTTATATGCATTCAAAGTCTTACATTCTCATTTTATTGTATTATTGTATTTATAATGGTTTTAAGAGTTTTAAACAAGGTCCATATGCACAGTTTTTATGCACTTTATTTTGTATTGTGTATTTAAATGTGAATAACTTTGTTAACTGATCAGTCAAGGGTTGTATATAAATGGTGGTTAGAAGTTGGTATGCTCATCTAATGAAATTGTACTGACGAAAACGTGGTGATACAGTTAAGGCGTTCTTTTTGTTCATGTGTTCAATAAAGAAGAGTTCCTCCCTAACCCATTTCAAGTGCAACATAGACAATTGGATGGGAAACCGGAAGTGTATCTCTGGTTTGGCATCTATGTCTCCATGGACACTTGTAACCTGTAAATGGTTCATCTCCCAGGCCCATGCTTACACTTATCAAGGGTATCAGAACTTGTCAGAGATTTGCGATGCATGACTAGGCTTAAAAAGGCCTTTGTGGTCATTGGCGTAGTAAACACCTATGAACTTATGACAGGGTAGGCTGAGGTGGCCTATGTTACGGTGGTAGAATGAGGATGTTAGATATAATAGGCTATGGGGAAGTGAGGGCTGTTGCCCTGTGGAAATTTTGTAAGGGACAATGTCGAAGACTTAGCATGTGGAGTTGGACAGCTATACTATGTATGCAACCCATCATGCCTATGAGGCAAATGTGCTGTACAACAGACAGAAATGCAATTATGATATTATAGGCAGTTAGCAGCAGGTGCTTGGAAAACACCATAGTCTACTTTGTTATGCACTAGGACCCAAAACAATACTATGGAAAAATGACAATGGTATGTGAGGTAAAGGTCTTACTTTCATGGGAAGCACATTGCCATTGAATCACATTAGCCCCCAGTACAGCAATCCCCATATTTCTCTACTGCTCCATTAACCCACCATCCCACCCCTCTTAGTCAACATACACTTCCTAGGCCAGTCAGCACAGCACAATACAGGGATGTAGAAATCATCTTGCATGTCTATTTGCAAAAGAAGGTAGGTTTACTGTTGAGGCAGACAGAACCACTTAAGTCAGTGCAAATAACTGAGGAACACATGTTAAACTTATGGAATTAGGCATAATCCCTCATATAACACACTGGATAGACAACTGGCTCATAGACATGGCCCAGAAAGTTAGGATTGGTGTGATCACCTTCCACAAAGAAATAGGTCACCTTTGGAGTCCCTCAGGACTCTATTTTGTGTCTGCTCCTTGGCATCTACTTCTCTGAAGTCAAGGCCAATGTCAAAGGCCTCTAGACTACCAGGTTTTCAGATGATTGGAAACTGGGAAAAGTCACAGAATCCCCCAAAGATGAAAATATCTTAAGAGGGTCTAACACAGACAAATGACTGGTGCCAAAACTGTGGCTTAAAACTAAATGCCAAGAAATGCATTATAGTACCTTTTGGAAGTTGGCCACCCAAGGAAACTATGTCATCAATAAAATACTGCTAAGAGTAGATCCACAGAGATCTGGGAGCAAGCATAGATAGCTATCTGACCTTCAACCAACATGTGTCCAAGGCAGTAAGGAAATCTTTCTATGTATCTCAACTTATAAGTAAGGACATGGCATCTAGGTCCAGGGGTGTCATTGTACCACTGTATTTGGCCCTTATCAGACCCATCATTGAGCATAGGTTCATAGATAGATAGGTTCATAGATTAGTACTAAGCTAACTGCCCTTGCGAGCCATTTTTAAGCCTAGCCAATTGGCCCTTGTGAGACTCAAACCCGGCATCTTGTGTTTGTAAGGCAAATACCTTAACCATTAGGCCACCCTCCCAACCAATAATACGGTTAGCATAATGTCCTCTTTGGTATGTACCTCACCAGACACATCCAGCAAATTGAACGTCCACAAAGTTTCATAACAAAAAAAAATACAGGGCATAAACCCAGTGCCATATGCAGACTGTCTCAAAGCCCTATCTCTATACTCAGTCTCCTTCAGATTACTGAGAGGTTATCCAAGCCTGACATAAAAAAAAATATCCCTGGGCCCTGCTCTGATGCACCTTTTGTACATCTGCAAAACAAACCACATCACCATTACTAGATCTAAAGACCTACATTTTGCTTGTAACGTAACTAAGAGATGTTGAAGAGACAGATACGTATCTCAGAGAATTAAACAAGAGTCCCCCCTTAGCCCTATTCAAGTATAACTTGGACCACTAGATGGGAAATTGAAAATTTGCCCCTGGTCTGGAGTCTATGTCTCTGATGGACAGAGGTAGTCAGTAAATCATATCATAACCAGCACAATCATCCATATATAAATGTCTAAAACGTATATCTTGTGAGACATATTTGAGCTGCATGGTTAGGCTTATAAAGATACTAGTGGATTTTAGTCTAGTATACACCTAAGAACCTATGTGTGAATGTGCAAAGCATTATATATCATGGCCTACTGTATGGAAGACTCTGAAAGATCTGTTTCCATTAAACTATGCAAATTATACTATTGTTTATTATTTACCTGCTCTGAAATAGTTACATGTTCAATAACAGGGCACTGATTCATGCTCATTCTTATGCCTGGAGAGCCACTCCATTCTCCTGTTTTACAAGTGTATATTCTCTGAAAATTCCTCCCAAGCTTTGAAAAAAGAATAATAAATGAAACACACATGGATTCCAAGGCCAGCAAGGGCCTGCTTAACTATCAGGGATGTAATACCAGAGTGAGCACCCCACATACTTGTCAGTAAATCTCAGGGTCACTCTTTTTGATCTGTTGTACCGATTGACTCAGTGGCACAGGATGGTGCCTCCTGGGGCTGCCAAAGTGGTTGGTGCAAGAACAGCACACCAGAGTAGCTTTTACCATCTGCAGCAGTCTTATCCCTGCCAAGACTGTTCACAGCAGCTGTATCATATATGATCCTTTGTAGGAGTCAACAAATCAGCTGGTTCCAGTGAAGAAATGTATTTACAGTACATCCCAAGAGCCCAGATACCATCATTGCCTATGAAACGTATGGTTCTTCACCAAGTCACAATTATTTCAAATAAATCACTCACAAAAATAGGTAAGTAAATGTAAAAATGTACCTGTTTCTTTTATGCTGTATTAACGCTGCTTTACTTGCATTTTATTTCCTATTATACCATGACCCCCCCCCCATTAATATTCCAAAACGTGCACGCTGATTGGCCAGCATGCACTTTGTAAATAGACTTATACTAATGGAAAAAGGTCTGTTCGCCCGGACTTTTTCCATTAGTATAAGTCTTTTTTTAAAACACTGTCTCGCTATGTTAAAAGAGTTTAACATAGCGACAGGTTTAAAAAGCAACGGAGATCTCCGTTGCTTTTTAAAGCTGTCTCGCTATGTTAAACTCCTTTAACATAGCAACAATGTAAAAGCAACGGAGATCTTGCTTTCTCTGTTGCTTTTTTTTAAACCTGTCTCGCTATGTTAAATGGGTTTAACATAGCGAGACAGGTTTAAAATAAGCAACGGAGATGTCCGTTGCTTATTTTAAAGCTGTCTCGCTATGTTAAACCCATTTAACATAGCGAGACAGGTTTAAAAAAAAAAGCAATGGAGAAAGCAAGATCTCCGTTGCTTTTTACTGTTTCGCTATGTTAAATGGGTTTATCTCCGTTGCTTATTTTAAAGCTGTCTCGCTATGTTAAACCCATTTAACATAGCGAAACAGTAAAAAAGCAACGGAGATCTTGCTTTCTCCGTTGCTTTTGGCCACAGCTCTGATGTACTGCGTAGGCATGCGCAGTACATTAGAATTGCCGCGGATGCCAGACAGCTGTGGAAGGGCAGCAAAGAGGCATTATACAATGCCATTATTTAAGAAAAGTAATTGTTTCTTTTCTTAAATAATGTCATAGTATAATAGCAATAACCCACTTCTGGGTGTGGGTAATGCGGGATTTACCCACGGTTGTCTTTGTTTGGTCCCTCGGGACCAAACCACGCCAACCGTGGGTAAATCCCGCATTACCCACACCCAGGCGTGGGTTATTGTTATAATAATACATGACAGTGTGATACAGTAGTTGTTTGAATTATTTGGCATAAAGGACCATGACAGTGCATCCATGAGGAGCCCTAATACAGAGCATATGTCTCAATCTCTTAGAGCAAAAAATCTGGACAGAGGCCCAAAAATAGGGACAATTTTTACATATTGCTTTTACAAATTTAGAAAGTTGAATGAATAACAGGTTTTTTATAAATATGAATTTTCTGAAGGCTAAGAAGTCTGAGTCTCAAATGTCTGTTATTATTTTCTAACTCCAGTCTTTAATGACTTGCCACTAAGTTGCCAGAAAACCACACATTTATCGAAATGGAACAAAAATATGAGGCATAAATATGGACATTCTATGAAAATCTGTACAGCTGAGAGCTCTAATACAGAGCGTATTGCCATGGCATTAAAGCTAGATGAGATATGGGGGGTGAGTTTAGTAATCCACAGTTCTGAGGTTTGTTTCTGTGTATATTATGCATTACTATAGTTCTACCTTTAGGCCAAGGACTGTGTGTTCCTCTCAATGAAAAAGGATAATGCTGAGTAGGAGATATTCTGCTTGCTGATATTTAAATCCACAGCTATTTCACTAATGTGGTATGTTGTATGGGAGGTTAACCTCTCTCATGTGTTTATTATACATATAGTCATATAATTGCTGCTTGTCATATTGTTGGGATTGCTGATACAGCAGCTGTGAGTGTGCTTAATGGGAAGGGCTCATCTACTATAGTCCAGAAATATGTATAGAGTGACGTTGTATTCCACATTCCTCCAGGGTGGTATTATTTCACTGATGTGTCTATAAACTCTTAACAATCCCCCTAGAGATTGTGGATCTAGGGAAAGGTGTCTGCAGTAGTATGATAATGTTAGAGATGGGGAGCTTATAGAAACAATGTGACTCCACTTGTAGTTATGCATCAGTTTGATTCTTTAGTGACCACTCTAGACTTGTCTTGATCAGGACTCACCATACTGGATGTGGAAATCATGACCTGTATCTAGTCATTTGGATTCCTCCCCCTCCTGCATCTTTGTTAGTACATTCTTGGAGAGCTACATACACATCCATGTAGGGGGCCATCTGCATGCAGTACCAAGGTGATTGCATTCACATCTTGTGGGATGTCCTGTTGTAAGTCCATGTCTATCTGTGGGATGCACTTGCTTATCTCCTTGAGCTCAGATACACTGAACTTCATAGGCACATTGTACATCACTGTCAGGGAGGCTGCTAAACAGTGTCTATAAAATCCCATGCTGGGCCTCTGCCACCTCCATAGTCAGAGATCATACCAAGATAAATTGCAATTAGAGATTGTACCACAATATACTACAAATGCAGGCTAGACGAATGGGAAGAGAAGCCACCTCCACAATCGGAGATCATACTAAGATATGCTGCAAACACAGACTAGACGAATAGGAAGAGGACCGTATGTACAAACACTAGTGTGCTAAATAGTACAGTGATAAAATCAGTGTAAAAAGGTTTTGGTATTAACTCTGGTTTAAAATGATAGAACTGCCACTCAGGTGGAAAAAAGTACAGTATAATTTCGAACAAGTGCATTCAAGGCAATAGTACTGATGTGTGCACATGTTATGCATGCATGGATGTAATTTATGTAGTTGATTATACACCTACTTGCAGGGAAGAAACTTGGCATTATGAATAAATGGAGACAATGCATAGCTTCATGAAACACCTGCATAACTGTGCAGTAACACAGATATGGTGCATAACTGAATAGTTATGCATCTGATATAGCATAGTATGTGGAGCCATATGCCTAGGATTAAAAATTATATTTTTGTTTGAGGGGTCACTAAGAAAGTGTTGCATTGTTTTCGGCCAGTACATCAGTTAACCATAAAGCACATAAGGCAGTCTGCCAACATAAGACATATCTAAACTACAAAATATTTTCCAGTGCATGATCTTTCCCCTTTCTGTCTCATTCAGCCACCTTGTGCATAGCAATTGTACCTCATCTCACTCTGTCATCTTTTTATACCCTTCATTTTGGCTCATAGGAGGTTACTAAGCTATTGGACCTAGAGCTCTTACAAGCCTAGCCATGTTAATCCCAAGTTGCCCCAGTTTTCCTTGTTAGATGGACGTAACTTGCAGTCGAGTCTGTGATGAAGACAGACTGCCCCTGTCCATGAGGGACAATGGGTACAATCCCTGGGGTGAATCTGTGGTCTCCCATCCATTTGCCTAGGTTGTGTTTGAATAGGGTCAGTATGGAGCTATTCTTCAAGTGAATTGGGCATTTATTCCAGAAAAGTGGCAATCTCTGGGAGGTATATCTGTCTGTCTAGCATGTTCTGTTAATTTCACAGGCTAGGTTAATATCCCTAGAGTTAGTGATGCTTATGCTGTTTGATTTGCGGATATGCTGCATATCCATCAGGGGAGGGATGGAGACTGCCTTGTAGGCCAGGCACAAGTTGCCTCTCCGCTGGCTATATGATACAGGGTATAGTGACAGGGCTGTCAGTCTACCCATGTAAGTCATGATTTGGAGGCCCTGTGTTTTCTTAGTGAGAAATTTATGTGGTCTCCCAAGCTGCTGCAGGTGCAGGTATGTTCAAAAGGGAGCATTGTACTCAATTAATGGTCTGATGAGGGCCAAGCACAGCAGAGTTATAACATTCTTAGACCTGGATGGGATGCACTTACATATGAGATGTGCAATGTAGAAGGCTTTCCTTACCACTATGGAAGCTTGGTGGTCAAAGTTCAGATTGCTATCTCTCTGTGTTTCTAGGCCTCACACTATTGGATTTGAACTTAGGGGTGCTGTCAGTATTGTAATTAGCAGGGAATCCTGTTTTTCCAGAGGAGATAATAATGCGCTTATTTGCATTTAATTTTAGACTGTGGCTTTGGCACCAATCATTTGTCTGTGTGAATCCCTCCTGTAATATGTTAATGTCAATGGTGAACTCAGTGATTGCACCCAATTTACTATCATCACTGAACTTGGCAAGCCAAAGTCCATCTACTTTAGCCTGGACTTCCAAGAAATAGATTCCAAATAGTAAAAGTGACGGGTCTACTGGTAGAGGTGAAGTCAGCAGCTTTGACAATATGTTTTCTGTCAGTGAGCCAACTGGCTAGCCATCTAGTGACGTAAGGGTTAATCCCCAGCTGGGAAAGTTTCTCAATGATACCTAAGTGGGTGATTGTGTCAAAAGCCTTGGCAGGTCAAGATAGGCAATATGCACTGTCTTACCTTTATTCAGGGCTTTGTTGGCTTTCTTAAAGAAGTCTACCAAGTTTAATAAGCAAGATCTACCCTTAATGAAGCCAGATTGGGTTGGATCTAGAGTTTAAAGGTCACTTATGTCCTTGTTGATTAGGTCCATGATGATTCTTTCCATGGCCTTGCAGATGAAGCTAGTTAGACTTATGGGTCTATAGTTCCCAGGGTCGGTTGATGGCCCCACTTTGCACAAGGGGATCACTGCTGCTGTTCTCCACTCTGGTGGAACAAAGGCAATTCTCAGGCTATTGTTAAACAAAATGACAAGTGGGTCCGTGAGGTCCTTTTTTAGATTGCTTAGTAAGTAGCCTGGAAAGTTATCTGGTCCTACTGTGGCCATGTTTTTGGCCTTGGAGAATGCATATATGACCTGATCGCTAGAGATACTATGTAGAGGACTGGTGTCAGGTATGATTTGTGCTATGGCTGGTGGGGACGGGGGCGGGGGTACAGTTTTTAATCAAATCTGTCAGCTAGCCAGGTTGGCAAGTTCTTCTTGTGCAGTATGAGTGGTACCATCTACTACCAGATTGGCACATAGCTGGGCATCCACTTTCAGATTACAGATGTAGTTAAAAATGCCTTATGATTATCCTTAGCTAGGGCTGCTATTTTAGCTTTGTATTTAGCTTTAAAGAACTTTACAAGATCTCTGATTTGCTTGTTCAATCTGTGGAGGGGATTCCTCCTCTGCTGAATTAGTTTCCAGTGCTCAAACATATTTAGAAAACCAACTGTTTCTAACAGTTACTTGTATTTCAAGAGTTGTCACCCATACTTTCAAAAGAAAAGTTTGGTAAAGGGACAGTTTCTAAAGCTGGCCTGCATGATTCCTGAGAGAGGCCTATTTGAAAATGAAAGGGTTAAGTTTGTGAATGTTTTTAGAGAGGCAATATCCTCACCAGTTAGTATGGGTAATAATTGACAAGAGCTCAAAGGGGTGGGGTAACCAAATATAACCCCCATTTTAGGTATTGGCTTAGCAGAGCCAAATCTAGGACAACATAACACCCACAATAATAGTGGAGAAGACATTTTAGAAGATTCACCTGACAAACATCTAAATAATAACATTGAGAAAGTAGACAAATCTTTTAAAAAGTCTTATCAGATGAGCTTTGACAATTGAGTACAACAAAGTCTCCAAGGTAATTTTATACAAACACTGGTGTATCCCTGTTAGTGATGTTAGGTTAAAAAACATAGTAGGGATAGACCCACTTTTATTTATAAGAGAGCTAATAATACTAAAAGCATTGTAGAAATGAATAAGAACTACATTTTTTATTACAGAGCTTAAAAAAGTACAAAAATCTGGTAATTATGCACAATGTAAACACATTTTGGAAGGAAGTCTGATTTTGTTAAACAATAGCTTAAAATCAGTCATTTATCCATAGGGAGGAAATTGTCTGAGTAAGGGTTTAGTTTATCTAGCATTGTGGTCCAGTTTAGGTGGGAAAAAATGGAAAGGCATTTGAAGAAGTCTGTTTATGAACATTACTATGACATTTCCAAGGGTAATGTTCATAATGCTTTATATAGGCATTGAATACAATGCTCTAGTTTTAAGAATTTTTCTTTTATTATTCTGGAAAAAGTACCATATGATCCAAAAGGTGGTCCCTGGATGGAAAAAATTAACTTAAAGGAATTATAATGGCAGTTGAAGTAAGATGCCAGTCACTACCATGTTTTAAATGATTTTATTTCATTGGCTCCAGAGTTAAAACACAAGGTACTGAAATTGTAAAAAGAGGTGACATTTTAACTATTATACAGTTTGATGTGAATTATGTTTTATTCACATATTTATCATTTTAGATCTTTTTCTTGCTTTTACATTCATCTGTTTTATTGTTAATTTTACTAAACATATATTTAACAAAAAATGTCTTTGTAAATACACAAACAATGAATATAATGAACAATGAACCTGAATATAAACCCTCAAATTAACTCCTCTACCATGTACATATATATGCTACTGTCTCTCTTGGACGGTAGACTTTGAAAACTTCCCATCATGTAGATACTTGCTACTTTTTCACTTGGACTGCAGAATGTGAAAGCTATCTAAAATTTTGTGTTCTTAGTTAACTCACACAAAATGACATTACTTGCTAGCTTTCTCTGCGATTAGTATTAAGCTTTCTACTGTGTGCTATGCTCTTTATATTATATTATATGTAATTATTTTTATTCACTTGTTATAATGCAAACACATCTTGTTGTTAGATAACCATGTAAAATGTTTGTTAGTATATTGTTATAGTGTATCTTCTTGTAATTCATTATTTTTGTCATTGTTATTATATCATAATCTACTTAGCTGAATGGAGCTTATCTCCCTGGGCCTCTACTGAAAATGGGCATGTATCCAGTTGGACTAGCCCAGTCAACAAATGTAAAATAAAATAAATACAAAAAATATGTAAATACATACTGAAAGTTTATATTGCATATGTACACTTTGATGGTGCTACTTGATGTTTTATGAAATTACTAGCCCAACAAAACTAGAATACATTTTCTGAACCTCAATGGATAATTAATAATTGATTGATTTAACGTTTACCTTATGTTATAAAAACAATTATTGGTTTTAAAAGAAGTCATTCTGATGAAGCCCCGATTCTATTTGTGGACAAAAAGCTATTATTTATTGTATTAAGCTTAAATAAATGGCTTGCTTTGTCAAGAGCTTTGCAACCTGGTTTCTTTTCTGGAGTTGGCGGTCCTGTGTGGTGGATTAGATCCAAGTCTATACAGTTGCTTAAGTATTTACACAGGGTATTTGTGTAGACCTGTGTGTAGGAGGCATTGTTGTCTGTGATTGCAGGGGATATAAAATGTTTTATACCATCGCTTAGTAGGCTGAAGTTTGCTTTGGAAAAGTTTTTTTTTAATTTTTTTGCTTCTGTGGGGGTGTCAGGTGCAATAGTTACTTAGAACGGGACTGATTTATGGTCTGACCTTACCAGGGAGGGCATCACAAAGGGAGGAGTGCAGCAACACCCCCTCCCCCCATTTTGGTGAATACTATGTCTAGGATATTTGAGCCTCTTGTGGAGGTGCAGAATATATATTCAATTGCATATGTTATGACAAAGTCCAGGAACCTCTGAGTGTGCACGTTTGAGTATGTTACTAACTTGATGGAAGGATAGTTGAAATCTCCACTGACTAAGGTAGTGGGCTGTACACAAAGTGACTCTAGTAAGTCCAGGTAGGTGGTGTAGGTAGCAGTGATGTGGTAGGGTATTTTGACTGTAGTTAGTCGGACATGGAGTAGTTTGAGACAGTCATACTGTCTGACCAGTCTCAAGGTGTATTTTGCTTTAATGAAGATGGATACACTTCCATCATTGGTTGTTTCACTCTCATTTGGAGGTCTGAACACGTGGAAGGCATTGTAGCCTCAGTGACTGCACAGATGTTAGCATCTTCCAAGGTGAGGAGTGCTTCCAGGAGTGCAGCTTCATGTTTAGACTCCTAGCATTAAGCAACAGAACCTTGAATTTGTCTCAAGTGGATTTTGCTATGTGGGAATTTTTTTTGCTTTGACATTGCCTAAAAAAAGGCACTGTGAGGGAGGCAAGCACCTTTGCCATTATCCGAAAGCCTAGAGGAGACCGGTGCAGATGATCTGTACCAAAGCAGCATGGCCTGTTGACAATGTCTTCATAGGCTGATAGATATTGGATCCCCTACAAATGACAACAGAAGCTAAGCCAATTGTTGAAGTTAATCAGTTTTTTGTTTATATTGAGGCATCATCCTGGGTGAAGGTAGAATGCTGCTGCTGTTTAGGGCTAGGGTCATACCTGCCTGTGATACATAATCTGAGAGTTCAGTCATGTCTTTCTCTCCATATAGTCCGGAGAGGTACATCTCAAGTCATTCACTCCAACATGGACTATGACAGAGACATAATGGTATTTGTTAAGTGACTTGAGTGCATGCATGATCTGATGGATCCTGGCACCTGGCAGGCAGCTGACTATGACCTTCTTGTCCAGCCTGATGAGGGTGAGATCTGTGCATCTCACTATGGAGTCACCAGTGACCAAGACATTTGTTTTTCAGGTGTTTTGCCTTAGGGGCTTATTTGCTGAGACACTGGTGTATGTTTTATGCAAAGTAGTTTCTGTTTTGTATAGCAGTGTGTGCAACTAGCTTTCATTTGAGAGATCTCTCTTTTAGTAGACTTCTAGTGAGTACCTCTTTTGCATGAGAGGTGTTGGTTGCATGCTGACAACCTGTAACATATCTGGTTTGTTATGAGGAAAATTGATTCCAGTTTGTAGTGTAATTACATTTCTCACATAGGGTATCTTTTTTTGTTTAGGACTAAGTAGCTGTCGGTATACATGTTGATCAGACTGGTCGGAGAACTGATGGAGAAACTGCCCATCCATTATAACAGGTATTTACTGTTTATACTATATGGGAAGGGAGTGGACTAGTTTTTTTTTTTTTTTTTTTTTTTTTTGCTAAAGCTAATAACAACCGGGCTTGTTCAATTGAAGGCTATGGATGATAAGTGTGGCACTGCTGCTTAGTGTACCTGAAATGTGGTAGGGAACCTTGGGAGGGTTCCACTGACAGATGTTTAGGGAAAAATTGTTTCATGGTGTTTATATCTATACAGGGCACTGCTAACCCTTGCAAACACAAATGCAAGGGTTAAGTACAGGTGAATTTCAATACTTTGAAGTTAATCTGCCAGCAGGAAAGCATGCAATGAACCTTTATTCAGCAACCCATTGCTCAGACAAGGCTGAATCCACATTCTTCTGCCACAATGGTACAGGGAAGCCTTTCTTAGTGTAAGATGGCTGGTTTAGTGCTCAAGTGTATCAGTCCGGTCTGAATCTAGTCTATGCTATCTAGGGATCAGTACAGTGCAAATCAAGGTCAGAAAATGAAGCATTCATAAACAGTAAAAAAAAAAAAAAAAAGTAATTCAGCAATTCAAAAATTTCAGTTAAAAAAGAGCAGAATAATCTCAAAATATACTAATTTTCTTGTTTTTTTGTCTTGCATGCCTTGAATTAAAGCAGAAATACTTTAGACCTCTGGCAAAGGACACCAAACATGTACACCAGCTCCGGTTAATTGTGTGCAAACCCACACAGATCCAAGGCTTAAATACAGCTGACATCAAAGACTTTTAATCTAATCTACAAATATGAAATCATTCTGTGAGGGTGGAGTTATACAGCTGACAGCTTTTAACAGATTCAGAAGTAATGCCACAGAAGCAGCCTTTATAACCCCTATGCACATGCAGGTTAGCACCGTCACACTTGCAGCATAGAAGTCTATATTGCATACATGATTCTTGCAGGATAAAACATAGCCAAAACAAGTCAACAGATTATATAAAGTGTAAATGTTTCATGACATGCATTGTGTCATGGTTCCTTTACAGTTAGTGACATTGTTTACTAGTATGTCATGATGATTAAGTCTCTCGAAAATAGATCACCACAAGCTCAGGAAATAGGCAATACTTCCTGACTATGCACCTGTGCCTGCTGTCTAGGATAGCATCAGTTACTTGCAATCAATACTAATTTACGCCCTTCACATCTTATTTTTCTCACTTTTGCATCATTCTCCTCACAGACTTTAAATCACTCGCGTCTTGTAACTAAGATATTCTTCCCTTTACTAATTCTCTGTCATCCTTACATAAAGCTCATGTAATTTTATCGTTTTTTTAACAAACCTCTTTCCTACTTAACCACAATATATTTGTAAATTGTCTCCCATTCTTCCCATTCTCAAAGCATACCTGTAAGGTGACAATGCTACCGCTGCACCACTTGTGTTATAATCTTACTGCCTCGTCTTAATGAAATGGCCTATTGCATGCCAGTTCTGATAAATTAAACAAACTATTTTTGCAACACTTTGTCATAGTCTATAGTAGAAGGAAATGATACTTGTGCTAAAAGAACATACCAGGCAAATATATTATTTGAATTATAGGAATGTTGTATTTTGCCAGATTATTAAATGAGATAATCATGTATAGTGATGCTTTATCAGTGAAGTGGGAGACTGGCATAATGCTTAAGGTGTTTATAGGTTCATAGGTAGGTACTAGGCTATTGGCCCAAGTGCCTATATAAGCCTAGCCAAACGGTACCCTGGCTTTTGCCACCCAAGAAAATTATTTTCCTGTGCCCCTGTCAAGCAGAGCCTCAGAAGTGATCCCAGGGGTGAATTTCCTATCTCACATCCAATCATCAAGATTTTTCTTGGAGTGCCAAGGAGGAGCTTTGTTTGATATAGATAGGTAGTTTGTTCCAGAGTATGGGAAGTCTCTGGGACAGGAATCTATCCCTCCAGCATGTTCTGTTTATTGTGGTGACAAGGTTTAGGTCCCTAGAGCATGTAGCTCAGAGGGATTAAGGATTTCTTTACGTGGAGCATATCCAACAGCTCTGGGTTTGACACAGATTTGTATGTTAGGCAGAGATTGCCTCTGAGTAGGTGATATGCAACAGAGTAAAGCTGGAGTTTTTTGAGATGGTCTGCATAGGGCATTTGTTTGAGGCCAGTAATCTTCTTTGTGAGGCATTTCTGCAGCCTTTCTAGTTGTTGCAGATGTCTTGTGAGGTACATACCAAAAGGGATGTTGTACTGTATAATGGGTCTAATGAGTGATGAGTAGAGGGGAAAAAATTACCTTTTTTTTCCTGGATGAGAAACCTTTTGTGATGGTGTGTCACGTAGAAGGATTTCCTGACTACTGTGGCGATGTGATTATTAAAGAAGAGACTACTGTCCACCTGTGTCCCAAGGTCTCTTATCACACTTTCGGTGTTAAGTAGACTACCGCCTATGTGGTAGTTCATGGGTACAGAGTTTTTACCAAAAAGGGATGACAATGCACTTTTTGGCACTGAGCTTGAGGCCATGGCTTTGACACCAGGCATCTGTCTCAGTGAGGCTCTTTTGTAGGATGTTCACATCATTAGTTTTGATTATGGCTTCTAGTTTGCAGTCATCTGTGTTAGCCTGTACTTCAGAGAAGTATATACCAAACAGGAGAGTACCTAGGACTGAACCCTCTGGTACTCCACTTGTCCTGGCATGAAGTCATATTTAGAGTCTGCTACTTTCATAGTGTGGGTTCTGTCAGTGAGCCAGTTGGCAGCCTATCTTATGACATAGGGATTTATACCTAGTTTAGTGAGTTTATCTATAATTCCAGAGTGGGGGATGGTGTTGAAAGCCTTGGTGAGATCTAGATAGGCTGTGTGAACCACCTTACCCTCATCTACGGCTTTGGTGACTGCTTCAAAGAAGTCTGTCAGGTATAGGAGACATGATCTGTCTTTTACAACCCCGAACTGGGTAGGGTCCAGAGTTTGGAGATTACCAATGTCATTGTTTATAAGTTCCATGATGATACATTCCATAGCCTTGCAGACCAGGCTCATCAGGCTAATGGGGCGGTAGTTCTCAGAGTCCGTGGTGGCTCCCACTTTGTGGAGTGGAATAACAATTGCTCTGCACCATTCAGTGAGCACAAAGCCTGAGGTGAGGCTATGATTAAACATGATACTTAGGTGGGGTGCCAATTCATTCTGTAGTTCATGTAGAAGGCAGCCTGGGATGTTGTCAGGTCCCATGGATGCTGTGTTCTTGGCTTTGGAGAGTGTGTTTTTTACCTGTGCAGCAGTGATTACAGGAACTTTGCATTCTTCTGGTATAGAGATGGGCCCTTAACGGGATGAGAGAGGGTTAAAGTTAGCACTGAACCTCTCTGCCAGGATGTTGGCAATATCAGTTGGTTCTGTATATTTAGTGCCATTGTGCTGTAACTCAGAGCAAATCTGAATGTTGCCATTGAGATTCTTGACATAGCTATAGATTGCTTTGTGGTTGTCTTTAGAATCAGTGGCAATTTTGTTTTTGTAACTAGCTTTGGAAGATTTTATGAGGGATCTCAGCTTCTTACTGAGGCTGACCATGGAGTTCCTCCAATCATGGGATTTTACTTTTTTTTGCAACAGTTTCTTTCTTCTGTTGTAGTTTGTTTATAACAGGGGACCACCAGATTGGCTTCCTTTTTTTGGAGGATAGCATCTTGGTTCTGTTAGGGATTGCATGATCCATGCACTTGTGTAAGTGGCTTATAAAGTGCAATTGTATAGGATTCAGCAGTCGTATCTCTATTGTCCATCTGCATGGGTGTCGTGAAGTTTGCCACTTCTGTCTTAAGAAGCGTGAAGTTGGCTTTGAAGAAATTTTTTACAGTGGTTTCTCTAATGGGTGGTGGGATGTGGATGTCTAGGGTGATTTGCTTGTGGTCGGATCTGGCCAATGAGAAATTGACCTCTGGTGTGGAACACTGCTCACCCATGTTGGTGATGACCAGGTCTAGGATATTGCTGCCCCTGGTGGGGGTGTGGCTAAGTTGATCCAAGGCGGTGGAATTTATGAATTCCAGAAAACGTGGAGCAAAAGAGTTGGTACATGAGTAGTTTTCCCAGTTAATGGTGGGGTAGTTGAAATTGCCAATTATTAGGGTGTTGGGTTGTACCCTAATATTTTCCAGTGTATCAAGAAAAGAGGAGTGGTAATCCTGGGGCATGGTGGGGGGTCTGTAGCAAGCTACAATCTGGATTGCAGTCTAGCCCAGAGTTAGTTGAAATTGGATAATCTCGGATGCATTATGCTGAAGCAACTAGCTTGGAGATGTGGATGTCCTTAATGAATATGGACATGCCTCTGCCTTTAGTGTTTTGGTCTGGGTTTAGGTGGGCAAAAGGTGTGGTATGAATTATAGCCTGGTAATGCAGAGGTGCTCTCTGGAGCTTTGAACCAGGTCTCTGTCACTGCACAGATGTCGATGATCTCCATTTTAAGGAGTACCTTGATTGTGTGCATTTCTTTCCACTTGGCAGAATAATTAGACTTTAACCATAGCATTATTGTCTCAATAATTGATGATAGCACATATATTTCTATATTTGGAAGTCCAATGCCACCTAATGTCCAGTTCTTTAGATGATGACTTACTGCTAGTCTAGGTTTACTAGGAAACCATAAAAAGTGTAACATACTTTCCTTCATAAAATGAATTGAAATAGCTTGAATAAGATATAGTAAATATGGAAAATAACCATTTTAATTAAAGCAAATCTTTCTTCCATTTTAAAAAAGTTTGTTCCATTTATCTAGAAGAAGTTTTATTTTTTAGAATGCTAGTGTAATTAGTTATTGGCATATTCAATCCCATTATCTAAAACTATATATTTGGAAAATCTTTCATCAATATCCTGTGTTTTACAATTTATAAGTAATAATTTAGTTTTATTTTCATTGAATGTAAGTCCAGACATCCTTTGGAAGACTTACATTGTCTCAACTGTTCATCGATTCATAGGATGATACTAGGCTATTGGCCTGGAGGCTCTTATAAGCATAGCCAAGAATTTCACCCATGTTCCTACAAAGTCAGCACCTATTTTCCCTGTCCAACAGGGACACAGGTGGGATCCCAGGGGTATATTTTCTGTTTTCCATCCAGGTTCCTCTTAAAGAGGGCTAGTAAGGTACTCTGCTTGACATGAAGAGGAAGTCTATTCCACAGATGGGAGAGTCATTGGGACACAAATCTATCCTGCCAACAAGTTCTATTAATATCACAGACCAGGTTGAGACCATACATATGGAGTTTGACTTACGGATGTGTAGCAACGCCATCAAAGTTGAGTCTGAGATGGCCTTGTATGCCAGACAGAGGTCACATCTGAGCAGTCTGTATGAGACTGAGTAGAGGAACAGGGCTTTTAGCCTATCTGTATAGGATAGGTGTTTGCGACCCTGGAATTTCCTGGTCAGGAATGTCTGTGGTCTCTCCAACTGCTGTTTTTGCTTGGCAAGGTACATGCCAAAGGATGCACTGTACTCAATAATGGGTCTTGTAAGGGAGGAGTACAGGGATATTATGACTTCCTTGTTCCTGGATGAAATACCCTTACTTATGAGGTGGGCCTTGTAGAATGCCTTCCATACAATGGAGGCAATATGGTGGTCAAAAGTCAGGTTGCTATCAATCTGGGTGCCCAAGTCCCTCACGACTGATTGCATGCTTAGTATGTGGTTATTAATGTGATAATTAGTGGGGACCCCATTTTCCACAAAGGGGATAATGATGCATTTCTTGGCATTCGGTTTGAGGCTGTTCTTCTGGCAAAAGTCATTAGTTTGGTTAAGGCCCTCTTCAATAATGCTCATATCATTAGGGGAATTTATGACAGTGCAGTCATCTGCAAACTTGGTCATCCACAGACTACTGGTTTGGCTTGCACCTCAGAAAAGTATATCCCAAACAGTGGAGGCCCCAAGACCGATCCTTGGGGTAAACTGCTGGTTACGGGTCTACTACTAGAGGTGGCTTCCCCTATTTTGACTGAGTGGGTTCTATAATTGCCTGGGTCAGTGGAGGCTCCACCTTTGTGCAGAGGGATGACCATGGCTGTTCTACATTCTGCTGGGATGAGGCTGATGCACAGGCATTCATTGAATAGGGTGCCTAGTGGTGCTGAGAGCTCTTGCCTGAGTTTGTGTAGGACATAGCCAGGGATGTTGTTAGGTCCCATGGAGGCTGTATTTTTCCTTTGAGAGGGCATTAGTAACCTGCTCTCTGTTGAAGAGGGGAGGGGGGTAAGTGCTGGGGATGTCCTGGTTTACTGATGGAGGATGGGGGGGTGAAGTTTTCACTGAACTTGTTTGCCAGCAGGTTAGCTATATCTTTGGTGTTTCTGTATGATCCATTCTTGACCACCAATTCAGAGCAGATTTTGGAGTTACCTTTGAGATTGCAGACATATGAGAAGAATGTCTTGTGATTGTCTAAAAGTGTATGTGTTCAATTTGGACTCGAAGCTTTCCTTAGAAGATTTCACCAGTGACCTTTATTTGCTTGTTCAGACAAAGGAGAGATTGCTTCCAACTTGACACCTGCTCCTTCTTGGTCATGGACAGCAAGGATTTCCTTCTATTATAGCTTCTGTTTATTGCTGCTGTCCACCAGACAGGTTTACTCTTCCTTAAGGAAGATGATTTGGCCCTGTCAGGTATTTCTGAGTTCATGCAGCTATATAGGTGCTCATATAGTTTTTTGGTGTAGGCTTGGACAGTAGAACTTGATTCAACTGAAGGGATGGTGGCTGTGAAGCTGCTTATACTTGCTCTCAGGAGGTTGTAGTCAGCTTTGAAAAAGTATTTTTGTTCGACCCTGGCAAGCGGGGGGGGGGGGCAGGGGAGATGGTGACTTTGAAAGTGATTGCATAACACTGTAGAGGTGCTACATTGGCTACTGATGTTGGTAAGTACCACGTACAGGATACTTTCACCTCTTGTGGGGATGTCGACCAGCTGATCCAATGCACTGGTATTGCCAAAGTTGAGTAATCTCTGGGCATTCATGTTTGAGCTAGAATAGGTATTCCACTCTATAGTTGGGTAGTTAAATTCACCCAAGATCAGGGTAGAGGGTTCAATCTTAATAGATTCAAGTAAGTCCAGATAGGTGGAGTGGGCCTCCTGAATCATGGTTGGGGGTCTGTAGCTAGCTATGATTTGAATAGTTAACTGCACCTTGAGTGTCTCCTGTGTGTCATACTGTTTGACCAGCCTGGAAGTGTGTATGTCTTTGATAAATATTGAATCTCCACATCCTTTGTCTTTGCAGCCCTCTTGGGTCTGAAAGTATGGAAAGGCAAGTAACCTGGTAAGACTGGAGAGCTGTCTGCAGCTCTGAACCAGGTTTCAGTGACTGCACAAATGTCAGCATTTTCCAGGGCAAGGAATGCTTGTAATGAGTGCAGTTTCACATTAAGACTCCTAGCGTTTAGCAGCATGACCTTTAAATTTTGTTTAGAAGAATTTTTTATGTTGGTAATTTTATCCTCATGACTTTGCTTAAAAAAAGGCACTATGGGAGAAGCAAGAGCCTTTACCAGAAGCCTGAAGCGCATGGGAGACAGATGAAGGCCATCTCTGGCAAAGCATTGTGGTCTGTCAATCATGTCCTCCCAGGCTGTGAAGTACTGAATCCCCTTGGAATGGCACCAGAAACTAAGCTAATTGTTAATGTCATTTTCTATTGGTACTGAGGCATCATTCTGGGTTGATGGTAGGATGCTGCTTAAGGCTAGGGACATACCTGCCTGGGACACACATTCAGTGAGCTCAATCATGTCTCTCTTCATATAGTCCAGAGAGGTACATATCAAGTCATTCACACCAAGGACTATGACGAGTCATAACAGTACCTGATGTTGAGAGACTTGAGTGTGTAAGTGATATGATGGATTCTAGCACCTGACAAGCAACTTATCGTGACTTTCCCCTTGTCTTGCCTGGTGAGGGGAACATCTGTTTGTCTCATTATAGTCTCCTATGACTAGTTTGTTGGGTTTGTGGATGGGCGTTAGAGGCTGTGAGACAAAGGCATGTGTACTATGTGTGATGCTTGGTGTGGTGGGTTGTGATGTGCATGTGTGCTTTTGCCTCAGAGGTCTCTTTTGTTTAGGTATGTTTTTGTTGAGAACCTCCACATATGTAGGAATGTACTGTACAGGTGTGTATGATGTTAGAGGTGTGGTGCTTGTGGTGTTTGTGTGCAGACAACCTTCTCAGTGCCAGATGGCTTGTGATTGAGACATCAAGGATTTTAGGTTCTTAATGTAATTGCATCTGTCACATATTGTATTCCTAGGTGGCAGAAGAAGAGGGTTGTCCGTGTAGCTGAGGCAGTTGCTACACTGTCTCAGGATGCCTATATCAACAAGACTAGCAGGAAAAAACACAGGAAACTTTCCATCCATGGTTGTCAGAACCTGTGAAAGAGAGGTAAAGGATGGTAGAGTGGTACTATCAGAAAAGAGTACCTATAGGTGTGAGTAGAGCTGGATAAAATCACAGTAGCTGTAAGGGAGGGTCTCAGTTACACAGGAGTGCTGGTAAGGGAAAAATGCAACTGAGATGCATCATAATGGGTTAAAACAGCACAGGGCAGTGAGCAACGAGAAAACAAGTGCAACACCCTGCAAACACAGGATATAAATACCAGGAAAAATGAAAGAATCTAGAGGCTCGAATTACTACCCAGTCCTGCTAGCCCCTGCTCTTTAAAACCAATCACTCATGCTAGAGAAGGTCAGGCAGCCATGTTACTCTCACTAACAGCAAAGACAAGAAACTACCAATAGAAGATTGGCAGCCAGAAACACAGGAAACTCAAAAACAAAACAGCCAGGCCTGGATAACAGCAGGCCTCTATCCAGACTTTACCTGACTAGAACACAGAAACCTCACAAAAAATCCAGAGAAAAGCACATATAGAGAATGCACAAACAGAAAATATAACTCTCGGTATGAAAAAGAAGTTTGCAGGTATGTAATTCAATAAAAATGCAATTACAGTAATGAAACACTATCTAGCAATGAAAATACAGTTAAAACAGTATAAAATGATACAAAAATGCACTGAAACAGTAAGAAAAAAGGGTTATAACAGTGCAAAATGTAGTCGATTAGCTGTATAGCACAGCTATAAGCACTACGAAGTGCAATTCAATGAAATAAATGTAAGAAGAAACTTATAACCATAAAATCTCACTGGTAGAGTGGTACCAAAGAAACATGCGGCCCAAATAAAAGCAACAACAGTCGTTTTTCAATAAAGTTAAGCTCTTTCATCTTTATTAATTAGAGACTTCTTCAGAACAATACAGCCATTTAAATATCTTCTTTTATATCCTAAATAGCCATCGCATGACTAATCACTCTACCAATGGTAGCTTTGTATTTCACCATTGCTCACTTCTGATATACTAATAAAAAATTATTTTTTCATTTTAATCATCAAGTAAACTAATTACAAACAGTGAATATGTAGTTCTTAAATCTTTTAAAACATGCTCATCTAAATAAAAACATTTAATGAAAAGTTAAAAATTACAAAAAATAGCAGAGTATGATGAAAAAAGTTATTTGAAAAACCAACCATTATATAAAAGTTTTTTATCCTTTGAAAAACAATAAATGTTTCTTCTATTTAACACAGGAAGCAAGAATAAAAACAGTCAACCAGAAGTATAATCTTAAATATTAGAAGATTGGGGTGTCAGTATTCAAATCTGTCCACTTCATGCACCCACCCATATGATATCTAAAACTGTAGGACTCTCTGCCTCAAAACTGGCCTAAGGTTTATGGACTCATTTAACCCAGGTAATGTGGCCGCATTTAATATAAGCTGTCAATAAAATTCTTTTAAGCCCAGGCCATTTTCCCAACACCCTCCTCTAGGGTTCTTTCTAACTATCTCTATGATTCCAAACCTGACTTTCCCAAAAGAATTACAGTTAACGGTGTGCTTGTAGTGGGCATTGTTGGAATTTTTATGTTGAATTGCATATAAATGTTCATATATGCATTTCCAAAAACATCTTTCTGTTTTCCCAATATCAAACTGGGAAGATCCCAAACATATGGTTATATACGCTAGGCCCCTACTTCCACAATTGCCATTGACCAAATAAACCAGTTGTGATGGCTGACCCACAACCACCTTTACACTTTCCAAAATGTAGGTACAATATTTACATACTCTACATTTTTGTGTTCCCTTCCCATTGAAGTTTTCAAGTATAGGATGTTCCAAGCAAAACTTTAAACTGTGCTCCATCTTATAAACAAAATAAGGTTTCTCACCTACCATGTTAAGTACCTCTGAGTTAGCTTTAAACATAACCTATTTTTTAACCAAAATTTTACTTACTATATTACTAAATTCCCCATGCTATAAAACTATGGAGTTTGTTTAAACACACACACACACACACACAGTGTCTACATTTGCAATATCCACAAGGTTCATAACTACCCAAAAGCAGTTTATATTAGGTACCCCAGCCTCCTAAAACACTTTCACTGCTTTTGGTCACCAGTCCTAAAGGGTATCCCCTTTCACCAAACATCATAAAGGGGTGTGAAAGTTCTATTTTAAAATCACTAACATCAGAATACATCCTAGCTGTTCTGATAATTTGTCCTCTTACCAGATTCTTTTTTACGTGGTAAGGGTGAGAGCTAAGAACATCTAAATAGTTGTTTGAATAAGCTGGCTTCCTTTACAATCTAGATCCAAAACATCTGGCCTCAATATTTCTTGAATATTGTAACATCCAAATAGTCTACCCTATCTGTGGACCAATTATGTGTAAATTTGAAATATGGACATACCCCATTAATACAACTAATGAATTCTTCTACTTCGCTGTCTTGGTTTTTCCACAAAATAAACACATCATCAAAGTAATGCAAATATACATGCCATTGTTTACTAAATCTAGAATTAAATATGAATTTGGTTTCCCATTAAAAAATCACTAAGTTCGCATATATGGGTGCGCAACTCGCACCCACTGCAACACCCTTAGTAGGTTTGAAGTATTTACCTTGAAACATAATGTAATTATGGCAAGGAATGATATCCATTAACTCCTTAATGAAGTTAATTGTGGTGTATAGCTTCATAGAACAATTCAAGTCATTCACAGTGGGTGTATTGATGTAAATAAATCTATAACATCGATTGTGGAAAATGTTACTTTGTCAGAGTCAAACTGATTCTTGATTTTCTTTAAAAAAATCCCACAAATCAGTTAAAATACATTCCACTGGTTATAACAGTGCTTTCAAAATTCTATCAACAAACACCCCTAAAAAATATGTGGCACCATTTTGTGCATCCACTATCATTCTAAGGAGAGGATTTAAAATATTTTTGTGTACTTTGATAGTCATTATTTAAGAAGATATACACTGTTTCATTAATAACTCCTTGAAATAAGGAGTCTTCCAGAAACATTAATTTTTATGTGCTATGTTAATTTCATTTAATGATACTGTTGTATAAGTTTTATTGTTATGCAATAGTTCATTCGTACTATAGCTGTAATCTATTCTATTCATTACTACCATAAACCTCCGTTATATGGTTTTATTATTCTTATTTCTCTGTTCTGGGTAAGTTCTTTCAGTAGTGATATTTCTTCCCTACTCAAGTTGTGGTATTGTTTATAATTTTGATTGTTAGCTCTATATATCTCCTGAGTACAAATCTTTTCATAACTAGCTATATAGAGGGTATACTGGTAGGTTAAATGTACTCTTTCTTTTCAATTCCTTGCTTGGACTTTTAGCCCTCCGACTGTCCCCAAACATGGTGTTCCGTTTGAGTTTTCTAGTGTATAACTTGAATTCTGTCAAAACTTTAGCTATGTCACATTTGGACCCTTGTACAATTTGTAACCTTTTTTTTTAAAAATTAAAAATGTTTCTGTAATATTTTATTCACTATAATTTAAAATGTTATAACCATCAAGACTCAATAATTTTTCATCAAAGGCTTGTATCAGGTCTTTGTCTCAATAATTCTTCCTGTTGTTCTTCTTCCAGTTCTTTTGTCAACCAGTCACTCATGCTAGAGAAGGTCAGGCAACCCTGTTACTCTCATTAACTGCAAAAACAAGATATTATCCACAGAAAATGTCTGCCAGAAACACAGGAAACTAAACCACAAAACAACTAGGCCTGGATAACAGCAGGCCTCTATCCAGACTATGCTACATGACTAGAACACAGAAACCTCACAAAAATGCAAAGAAAAGCACAGATAGAACACTCACAAGCAAACAGAAAATACAACTCTCAGTATGAAAAAGCGGTTTACAGTTAAGTAATTCAATAAAAATGCAATCACAGTAATGAAAAACTATTTAGCAATGAAATACAGTTAAAGCAGTATAAAACAGTACAAAATGCAGTGAAAGAATAATAAAAAAAGCCTTATAGCAGTGCAAAATGTAGTAGATTAGCTGTATAGCACAACTGTAAGTGTTAAGAAGTGCAATTCAATGAAATAAATGTACGAAAAATGTATTCTGCTCCTGGAGCCTCAGGGAATTTCTGCTTAGTCACAGACACAGGGTTTAAATACTAGAAAAGATTTTATTGAATTGAATACATTTAATATTAGGACTGGATCTTATACAATTAGCAAATGGTTTCATTACTAAAGTAAATAATGGTGACAGTGGACATCTTTGTTTGGTACCTTTAATAATTGTGACTGATTCTGAAGTATATGAGCCATTTTTTATACAAGTAGGATAGTTTTCATGTAACATCTGAATTGTATAAAACGATGTGAAAAGTTGTATTCTTCTAAACTAATAGCAAATAATCCCAATGAAATAAATCAAAAGCACTATTGATGACTAAACTTACCAAAGTCAACCTTTCTTTTGTAGTGTTAATGTAATCCATTATTTTAATATTCTTTTAATATTGTCATATGAATGCCTATTCATAATGAATCCAATCTAATCCTCATTTATCAATAAAGGTAACAAATATTTAAGCCTATTAGCATATATTGCCATAAATATCTTATAATTTATACTTAATAAGGAAACTGGACTATAAGAAGAATATTATTTTCCATCTTTATCTGCTTTTAGAATAGGTGTAATTAGTGTATACCCACAAGATGGAGGAACATTTTTTAATTCCCCAACTAATGTAAATGCCCTTAATAATTCCAGAGCTTCTTTAGGTAAGAGTTCTCTAATTTTGGAGTAATAAAATTGTTCCTAGGAGCTTTATTTAGTTTTAGTTTTTTTTTATTTGAAATTTAAGCTCAGATATTAAAATAGGTTCATCAATTAATTTTATCTGAAATTTTATTAATTTATTTTTGATATGCTTTTTAAGGAATGACTTTATTCTATTTTGTGGTTCTACTACTGAATTGATGAATTAATGGAATTAAAATGAGTTCTGAATGTCTCTAATATATCTTTTAAATCTGTAACTTTCTTTCTAGTTCCAGAGATACAAGTTTCTTTTATTTGATTAGATTTAATAATTCTGTTTGTACTAGTCACTAGTTTGTGCTGACATTTAGGATTCCAGGAGTAAGAATTCATCATCATTCTCCAAACTAATCATAGATTTATGATTTAATATCTCTGAATATGTTTTGTGTGTCTCATTAAGTTTCTCCTCTAGTTCTTTTTTATCTTTTTTAATATCTACTTTAAGTTTGTTTCTATTTTCTCTTGAGTTCTATTAAGTCTTTTCCTCAATGTTTTTCTTATTTAACTACCAGGATAAAAAAATACCATATAAATAAGATTTTGGAGAATCTCACATATAAATTTCAGGTATATCATCAATTGAATTTATTTGTATAAATTATTGAATTTCATTGTTAACAAATTCCTTAAATTCGTTAAAATTAGTTATATATGATGGAATTCTGGTAATAGAAATATGCTTTTTAGCATATGTCTATATTTCACATTATGGTCATATAATTGACATGAGGCAACTTTAACTTTGCCTAGTTTTGTTGTCATATCACTAGAAATACATACTCTATCAATCCTAGATTGAGTACCATATCAATGTGAAAAATGTGCAAAGAATAATGAATTTGCTTTTGAAAATTAATTCGTATCTTTCATACTAACCATATCTATTGACTATTTTAATGCTTTAGCTTATGCTGTCTTTCTACACTTATGTGCATTAGTATCACTATCATTTAAAATACAATTAAAGTCCCCAACTAATGTAATACTCCTATTTCAGCACTGTATTGTCTCCTCAAATTGCAGTTTAATGTTTAATGGATTCCAGGATAAGGTGTTAAAGTAGTTAAAGTGCATAATCTCCCTTTTATTTCCAATGTTACCAGACAAAACATGCCAGTTTTATAGTTATATGTATTTAAAACTTTTGGGATTAAAGCAGTATTTCTCCATAAAATCGCTGCACCCCTTATTTTTTGTTTTTCGTGAACTAGCAAGAAAAGTATAATAGTTTGTATTAAGTCTATTAATGTCTTCTTTTAATAGTTGTTTCTTGTAGGAATAATGTTTGAGCATTAAAGATCTTTAAATATTTATTTAGACTACCCCTTTTACAACTGTTGTTTAAACTGTTTATATTGATCAAAACATACTTCATATATAACTTATCAGTAGAAGTATTCTTAGTCATGTATTCATAGAGAAAAAAAATCACTGAAATTAATACATGCATTTTTTATGAATAAAACTGAGTACAAATTTGTATAGTTATCAGTTAAACAGGAAGTATTAATAGTCATAGACACCAGTCTATAAATAATTATAAAATAAAGAATTAAACTTTGAAATGTAAAATAATTCACACATATCTCTTATTTGAACAGCATCTCTATTCAAATGCACACTCTAAGTTTTACAACCCAAAACTAATATCCTCTTTCTCTATTGGAATGCTTACTTCATGTAAAGCTTGTTTATTAAATTAGATTGAATAATGAATTTAAATTACTACTTATTATTTTATGATTAAGTTTCAAAAATTAACTAACAAAAGCATAAATTAACATGGTGTTACCCTTTTCAACAATTTACATTTGTTACATATACAAAAGTAGATCTATAATTCTAGATTTTATTATTATATTTTAATTAATCATTAAATGGCATGCATGCAACTTAATATTTCTACATTAAAATGTAAGATAGAATTTCCCTTCTTTTATGTCCCACCATTATTTAACATAAAGGAAAACAATACATCATTTCCATCATTAGATAAACTTAATTAATCTTACCCAACAACTCTTCTTTTCCTTCTCACACAATAGATTTGGATTTTATAATAAATTATTTCTTATTCAATTTTATATTGGATTCTCTATGTATAGTAAGATATATAATGTAGAAGAATGCATAACACAATACTAAAAAATCACACTAAACTAATCACATAAATAATTTACAATGTTAACATTAAAATGCATCAACCTTTCACTTAATACATATTTCCATACTGTTGATATTCAATTAAAGTTGCTTATTAAATTAGATTAACTAATGAATTTTAATTACTGTTTATTTTATGATTGTTTCAAAAACGAACTTACAAAGGAATAAACCATCATATTATCCACTCAGAATATTTAGATTCATTATAGATGAAATTCAATTCTAAAATTCTTGATTTCTTATTTATATGCTGGTTGATCATTAAATACCATTTATGCTGTTTATCATTTCTACACTAAAAATAGAACATACCCCCACCCTTAACATAAAGGCAAACAGTCTACTTATTTATATCATTAAATAAACTTTCTTATCCCTTTCTTCTCATCTCTCCATCTCAATATATTCAGGTATATAATAAAATATTTCTTATTTAATTTTATGTTAGATTCTCTATGTTCAGTAAGTCATGCAATGTGAATGGATGTGCAACACAATGCTAAAAAAAACTAAAAAACAATCAATGTATCAGAAATAAATTACAGTATTAATTTAAGAAGGCAGCTAAAAAAGAAACAGGAACAGATAATATGAAACAACAAAAATAATATAAACACTGATATTTTCACTTATGTCAAAATTTCAACTTCACTTTTTCTATAAGCATTATCCTATATCTTCATACAATATTAAAAGAAAAACAATTAGATTTCAACCTTTTCACTTAGCATATGCTTCCATACTGTTTTTATTACATTGCATTTGTATTTTATATGAGAAAACATTTAAGGATGTATTCAATAATAGAATCATAAAGATTTCTAGGGTAACTTCAGATAGTTACCTTTTCTCCCTTTTATTATCCTCTTCTTAATAATGCAATACCAATATATATTCATATATAAACATAACTTGTATTGAGTCTTTAAGAACTTGCTTACAGCATTATACAGTTTAAACTAACATAAATATAAGCTCCTGGTATTAGTGTTCATATTTTCTGTAGAGAAAATGAAAAATTATTATGATTAAACATGCAACTAAAAATGAGTACCATAGCTATAACATTTTTATGTATTTTATAACTAGCCGAAGGTTGTTATCAGCAATCTTATTAAAAAAAATAACTTAGATTAGCATTTATTAGCTTAACCGCTAGTATGGACTTTAACCTCTTCCTACAACATCACTTCTTTTTATTTAACTTCCTTCTCAGCACTTCAGACAACAGTAATGCACCCTAGTGAAAAAGAAAGAAAGAAGATGGCAAAGTAAGTAAGATGTAAAGTAAGATGTTAGATGGCAAAGTAAGCAATCCTATTACCTGCTAAACAACACAGGCGTTCCCCAAGGGTCTATTTTTGGCCCTTGCTTTTTAACATATTTATTAATAATCTCCATAAAGCATCCCTGCAAAGTACATTCTTTCTATTTGTGGCTGATTCAACTATAATTACATCCTCTAACAATAACTCAGATTTCCTAAAGTTAACACAAAATGCATTTACTTCCATTGAATCCTGGCTTAATGAAGCTCAGCTGCTACTTAATCCCAAAAAAAATCAAAACTTTTACTCTTCACAACCAAACTTCCAAAGCTAGACTTTAAAATATTCTCTCAAAAGAATACAGAAATTGAAATAGTAAAAACATCCAAACTACTTGGCATCACAATTGAAGACAAACCTATCCTTTGAGAATCATATACTCAGCCAAATCAAAAAGACCCATTTTAAGCTTGGCAAACTCTATAGGCATAAACTCTATTTGGGCAAGTCTACCAAGTTGAAACTAGCTAATAGTTTACTTATACCCTCCCTCCTCTATGGTTGCCCCATTTGCACTAACCTACACACATCTTTCCTGAACAAACTGCAGTCGTGCTACTATAAAATAGCTAAGTTTGTCTCCAACCTGCCAACTTGCACATCTCATTGCCTGGCCATTAAATCTAGAAACTGGTTTGTGTTCCTTCATTACTTACATTACTCCCAACTTACTCTCACCCACAAACTACTAAGTAATCTAAACTACTGACCATCCCTTCAAACTATATTACAGACACACACCCCTACTCTGCATCTTAGGTCCTCTAACAAACTATTAACCATAACTAAACCCAACAAAAGAGCTGGACTGTCTCTATTCCCATGCCATTGCCAAGCTTTGGAATACACTCCGTCTTTCTATTACTCAAGTAAACTCTTTAAAAACATTTAAATTTGCACTAAAAGAACACTATCTCAATGACATTGTCTGTTCTTG
Organism: Protopterus annectens; assembly: GCF_019279795.1. NCBI lineage: Eukaryota > Metazoa > Chordata > Ceratodontiformes > Protopteridae > Protopterus > Protopterus annectens. The sequence goes on from NC_056750.1 coordinate 727,642,245, forward strand.
TAGTCATATGATTAAACCACTTTAAATGGTTTGGCCACTATACACTACAAATACTTTTACTAACTTAATTGTTGAAATTTACACTATCTGTCTTCATATCCAATTTCTCTTGCTTTCTTTATTTCTGTGGCTGAATAAACAAAATTGATTAAACACTATTCTTACTTATGAGAATATACAAACAGAATAACTAAAAATTGAATGCACTGGGTTTATTTTCATGTATTGTATACCTCTATAATATGTATTTGTCTTGTATATTCTACTTCAATTTGTATTATGTAAAATGTTTCTTGACTTTCAAAGTTAAGCTGTTATGTAACAATTTCAGTGATTGTATGGAGTTTTTTCCCCGGGCCTCCACTGAAAATGGGTTGTTGGGCCCAGTGGACTTTCCCGGTCAACAAATGTCAGTAAATAATAATAAATAAAAAACTAATCAGAACCTGACCTAGGTGGGATAATGAGAATGCAACTTCTGATAATGATAAGGTAAAAAAGAATCCTATAAGAGCTTGCAAATAATAGGCAAATCCCAGATCACTTAAGGAATGTAAGATGAGCAGGGCCAAGGAATATGTCAAAACACTGAAGTTCCCTCTTCCAAAAATTGAAAATCATATCCAACAGCTTCCCACACAGATACACCACAGACAATAAAACAGCACGTTATCTCCATCTCCACGTTTGTCGCAAACACAAATCTGCAAGTGACCAGTACTCCTCCAAGTCTTGGAAAAGGGTGCATAGGTAAAATAAATGGTTCTACTTTAGAATGTTGAATTAACAAAACAACAAATCTTACATCAGCGAGACCATAACGTCGCACATCCAAAACACTGCAAATGCACATCGACACTGAAAACATCAAGAAGGCAAGACTGTAATGTCATAAGACCAAAACATTGAATTAACAGATGGCAATGATATATTCCACCACTGTCTCCCATGCCACTGAACTGAAAAAAACAACTTCCCCAAACAGTTATCATAACCTCATTGTAAATGTGATTACCTCCTTCAAATTCCTCACAGAATTAGACTTTGTACTTCACATAATAGTACCTTGCAAAAAACTCACTTTTCAGAATGTAATATCTCATTGCACTGTAACTGGTAAACAGTAAAACATTCCCAAACACAACACAACATGAAACAAACACCACTGTATTGCAAATATAAACATAAAGTGCAGATCATAGTTTCAATAAACCTGCCAGGGCCTTCAGATAGTTGATGGTATGATAACTTTCTTTACTGCATGACACTGCTTCAAACTGTGATTGCCATAAAACAAGTTTTCTTTTTTTAGGCATTGGTGGACACCCTATTGCCATCGACAGTCACAGTTCTTCCACCTTAGTCTTTTCTAGCCAACATCAGTAGTAGAAATGCCAAGTCTGTAGCCTAAGCTCCCAACATACATTTGATCCTGTTATGCCATCCTTCAATGCTATTCTGTGTTCTACGTAGACACTGTGTATTTAATCCGGACACGTTCCAGAATTCTTTGGGGAATAATGGAAGAAACTGCACAAAACGCATGGATCTGGTTGTGATTTTTCTAGCTTTCCCTAACAGGTACCATTCACTGAAATATTTTAACAAACCCTTTCCTTCCAGGGGGAATGACTCTTTTAAAGTGTTAAAAGCTGGTATCACCTCTTCTTCTTCTAGAAATGCAAGAGCCACTAAACTTTTTGCTGTACTTTGAAACTGCTGTGACTTGTTATATAATGCAGCTAGACCCAGAGATTATACCTTCCTCCACACATTTTGACTAAAGTGGAAGAAACTCCCTTTTGGCATTATGCCACTAATGCTGCTGTTCACACTTTGCATCCAATGTGAAATATGTCCTATGTGATTTTGAGGTAGCAAAGTTATTTTCATTAAGGAAATAAAATGCGCAGTGCCATATGACATTAGAATTCCTTAAAGATTTCTTGGTCATAAGACAGTAAACTAGTGGGACTGTTTTTGTATAGACACCCTATTTTTCAAGGCCATATAAGCTGTAACATTGTTGGCATATCATTCCCTTGTAAAAAAAAATGCCATCCATTAACCAAATTGTGGCATGACTCAGGTCATATAGGTTGTTAACTGTGATCATTACTAAGACTGTCAAATCACAGGTGGTATCCATGTATCCATGTAACACTTTTCCACAAAGAAACCATCCTTTAGAGGAAATTGAGTCAAAACTACATTTTCTAAAGTTAGCTTAGGATTGTCAGGTATTGCACACTGCTTTCTGTGGACTCTACTGACCTGCTGTAATGGAGCTTTGTGGCTAGGGAGATGTGGAATAAACTCTAATGATGTGGATGCCATAATATCGTCCACAACTAAACACTGGGTATCTCTGGATAACATTGCTTTCTAATTTAACTCAGTACACATTAAATATCTTTCTACTTCTGACGGATCACCTGTATGCATATGGGCAGGTGTTTTACATAACTGTTCACCGCCAGATAGTGAAATAGTTACCGCATGCCTTTACATGCTTTTGTTTGCAACACCAGTACCATCTGCAATTTACAGTACATGCTAAATTATACACGTAGCCATCAATAGCAATATATCCTTAGCTACAGAAGAAAAAGAGAACATGGAGGAAGAGGAAAGAAATAAAGGAAAGAGAAAAGAACAAAACATACAATTATTAATATTTATATATAGTATATTATATTAGTGTAAACAAATGTTTCACTTTTTGACAACAAGTAACATAGAATGTAAGAAATTATAAAATAATAATGTAAATCACTTTTACCTTATCTGTATATATATTTGTATTTTCTCTTCCAACCTGCAACAGAAAAAGCATTTGTTAAAGGAAGGATGGCAATACCAAATATATATGAATATATACCATACGATTATTGTTTAAATTCAACCAAAAAATAAAGTACATATATTTATTTGTCCTTTTATTTATTTTTCTTCTCAGTTGTTTTCCATCCATTTTTCTCTGCATGTCTCTTCAAAGAACAATTATTCTAGTCCATATCTTCTATCTGATGCAGAGCTTTGTTTGTTTTTAGGAAAGACACAGCTGATTCCAGAGTTTCAAATATTTTTATACCATCTGTAAGAAATAGTTTACGTCTAGTTGGAAATAATAAATATACCTTAAACTCTCTATCTTTCAGTTATTTTATCAAAGGAAGGAATTTTTTTTTATATTACTGAATCTCAGTAGTCATCATCAAACTTTATTATATTCCATCTATTTTAATCAGAAAATTTGATCAAACAGATTTTAATATCAGTTACTTATCTTGACAAAAAAATCTTATAATTATCGATCTTGGATTGGTGTTTTTTGACAATGAAGGAGCCCAGATTGACCTGTGTGCCCTTTTAGATAACAAAGGACAAGGATTCAGGTAAGTTCAAAGTCTTTGGAAGCCAAGATGTTAGGAAATTAACCATGCTGTCACCTTGTGTTTTTTTTTTCATGTAAACCATAACTGAAGATATTTTTTCTAGCTTTATTTTCAAGATCATCATTTTGTTTACCAAAGAAGTGTTTTGTTTTAACAGAAAATAAATATTCCAACACTCTTCCTTCTATATCATTTAGAGCAGCCTCCATACCAGAAGTCTGAGTTTTTTGTTGTTTTGTTATTTCATGTAACTGCTCCATTTATTTTGTGCATTTTTCTTTAACATTATCCAGTTTATTGTCCGTTTTATCCAATTTTTTTGAAAGTTCTTGCATGTTTGTAAGAACCGATTGTACTTCTTTCTTTAGTGACAAATCCTGAGCATTAGATTTTGAGCAGCTCATTCTGAAGAAGTAAGCATATACCGTTTTGTTTAAATAATGATAGCAATTAAAATAGCTGAAAGTGTAAAATGCAGATAAAACCTTCCTGAATCTCAAAAAGTAGATGACAATAAAAAATGAGAAGTTTAAAATATCATAAACTTTATAATTTCTGTCAAAAATATAATTCAAATAGCAGAGCAGAGGAACCAAGCTGTTAGCTTGTCCCCATCTTGGCCATGCTCCATTGCTGGTCTTTCCTGTGCTGTCACATTATTGAGAGCAAGTAAATTAATTATCTAATTCTTTTTACATTTAAGAAAGAATGTTCTTTGTAACAATGCTAATTTCCTCTGCTGAATCCATGACAGATTCATGAAATATTGGCAATACAATTCTGTAATGCAACTCTAGAAGGTGAAATAGCTTCCATGGTGGATGATTGCATTTATCCACTCTCTGCTGTAATTTTCAGGGTTAGATATCCCCAGTAAAGAGAACATTTAATTTGTGGAGCTGCTATAGTTTTTAAATGAAGTTGAACTGTTTTTGTGAAGAACGTTTGTCCTGTGAGTTTGTTTTGCTTCATGCTGCTAAATTTCTTCATATTACAACACAAGGATATATGATGGTATTGAATCTGTTGTTTACATTTTTCAATACAGTTTGAAAAGGTTACACAATCACCAAAAAATTAAAATAAAGTAATTTTCTTTCAGGTAGCCTATATTTGCTTCATCTCTGCATATTACAGTTTGGCACAATATAGAATGTAATTATGAGCATACTATATGAGAAAAAAAAGCAATAATTATATTCTTAAACCCAGCATCCCCTGTTGTGAGTCATGTGGTCATTTTCCCTAATGTTAGTGAACACTGTGTACATCACTTCATCTGTTTTTGTGCCCCTGTTACTGAAAAAAAAAGTTTCATGCTGAGTGTTAACCCCCAACTTTAGAGTAGAAGACAAATAAATATTTTCTATGCATTAAAAGTCCACTTTTTTTTGGTAAAAAATGTTTAGGAAAGCCATTACATCTGACTTCAACCTATCCTTTGGCAAAATATTTCCCAGATGGGATATGGGTTTGCTTCCCATTACCTAAAATTGCAGGCTTCCTGTTTTCCAGTATTGATAGTCTCAAAAATTCCACCGTAATCACCTTTCTCCATTCCATTATCATGCTAAAATGTTTGTCACCCCCACTCTGCCTCAATTCTCACAGCATTCATATTAACTTCCTTAAGCATTTCTTAACAGGGCTTCTGCTTTTATGTCTTCCTTCCTTTGCATTGCCTCCATGTTGTCCCCTTTTTTATTTATTCATTTGCTTGCTTGGCTGTCATGTCATTTACTCTCCAAAGTTTTATACAGTAACCCAGATATGATTTCACTGACAGTCTGTAGAGAGAAAGAATGACTTCCATTTCTGTTCCAACAGTGCCACCTATTAAAGGCAATGAATCTAGAAACTTCCAAAATGGTGAGCGGTACCCATCTAGATAATTCCTGTGTGCCTGCATCAGTAGAATATCAAAACTCCAGGTAGTGGACTGTAATTATTAAAATGTAATGATGCTTGTCCCTACTGTACCTCTTGGCTCTACCAATGGTCTATATCAGTTCCTGGTCTTCCCAGTCCAACCCCTAGCATAAGACCATTTGATGTAATGATACACATTTGTTAACTTGGTATATTCGCTTGGCACTCAGTTCCTTTTTAGGGAAAGACCCAGGAGCAGGTTCTGGTTAAATTTATTTATTTTTATTTTATTTTACATTTGTTAACTGGGATATTCTGACTGGACCAGGTCCATTTTCAGTGGAGGCCTGGGGAGAAAAGCTCTGGCATCTAGTTGTACAAAAACATTACAGGAAATATAATACACAAATACGATGTAGTAGACAGGTTACAACATATATGGTGAACCTAGTAGTATAACAAGAAATAACTAAAAACACTCCATATAAATGATGGTATAGAAAATAAGTAAAATAACAATGTCAATTATACATTGGTAAGAGAAGTAAATATATTAAGTAAATTCTACAGTTAAAAGTTCAACTTTTGAAATGAACAAGCAGGCAGGTGATCTGAGATCAAGCAGCTGATCAGAGAGCAATTTGGAGAGTTAATAGCAGTATGGGTAAGGTTATGTGATACAGGGACATAACCAGGTCCTAAGGAGATGTGATTTGAGGGAGTTTTTGAATGTAGAGATGGAGGGGGAAATGGATGTGGAATGGGGTAGAGAGTTCCAATTTCTGGCAACGGTGTGGGAGTAGAGTGTTTTCCCTGCATTATTATTGGCCTTGGCGATGGAGAGGAGAGATTTTTCGCTAGATTTCAAGTACCGGTTTGCAGTGTAGACAGTAAGTAGGTTGGATAATGAGTTTTTTTTTCAGGATATTTGAGAATATTGTAGGCTGTGCCCAGCTGGTGATAGTTAAGTAGCTGTGGTAACTCAAGCCATTTTAGTTCTTTTAGTGCAGTACAGCGATGGGTTCTATAGGTTGAGTTAGTAACAAACTTGGCTATTTTATTGTAAATGGCATGCTCATTGTCATGCAGTAGGCAAATGAGGGCTGTGGGAATTAAACTCTCTACCATGGGAACTACAACTCACAGCCTTAACCCTCTGCAACAACTGCTAGGCATTTTTGACTATATTCTCTTGCATCTTTGTTACAGTTATTATCTTCCCCGTCTTTTACATTCTACAGGTGTTTATAATACTGTTTTTCTAGTTAGTCTAAACAGCTGTACATCTTTCTGTTCTGTAACATTTTCAAGTCTGCTTCCATCTTCTTGATTCTGCTGTCTGTATTAATATTATGGCAGACCATGGTGGCATACACATAAGGATATGAATGTACCTCAAGCCTCTCTGAAACTTAATATACTTTATATGAAAATGGAAGACAACTTGGGTCACTGAGTACTTCAATGCACTAATTGTAAGTTCCCTTTCTGCACTATAGTTTTAATTAATAATAACCGCTGTCATGCTGTCAAGTATACACTGCTTGTGTAGGCACTATAGCTTTGACAAAAACAAATTGTAAGGGTATGAGGAATGTACCCAACACATGAAGAGGTGGTCTGCAGGGGTAAAAATTTGCAGCTGATGTCCAGCTGTCACATCTTGAATAGAGAGACTGGGGTTATCAGAAGTAGTGAGTCTGCAGATGGAGACCAGACTGCAAGCCTTTGGTGCAAAAAGTGTGATCGTAAAACTAGTTCAAAGACAGCATGTCCTGTGATAGCAAGGATGAAGGCATCTCATGCCATCAAAAGTATGCTTGCATGATATGTTCAGAAAAAAGTATCAGTGTGGGAACTAAAAGGAAAAAGAAAATAAAAAATAAGATTAAGAAAAATAAAATAATAGCATTTGTATATATGGATGATGTGCACCAGGTTAAGAAATGTTATCTAATTCTTTTCAGTGAGTATTCAAACTTATGGAAGATGGCGAGAAAGAGCACCAGCCTCACATTAGCCTATTCAGAAAATCTACCTGGTCACATTGAAAGGTTACTGTATCAAGGGAGTTATTTGAGATACTATTTGAGCTAAGATAGTGAGTTAGTAAATAAGTATAGCTTAAAATCAACCATGTAGGAGAGAAAATATTATTTGGTTTCAGAGCAGCGAGAAATGCAGGGCAGCAGTGAGTCAGTGTCCCAAAGCTGTCAGTTTTTAATTACTTAGACTATGATGGTATGTTAATGGCATATGGGAAAACTAAGTTACCATCCTCATGTGGCAGCAGGTGAATGGAATAGTCCCTGGCAGAGTGAGTTATTCATTGAGGGAGACAGTAACACAAGAATTAGTAACATACCACCTACAGAAACTGTAGTGAGTCTTTATTTATTGAATTTGTACTTAATATACATCCAAATAAGTATAAAACTGTATTCACCAAATAGATATTTTTTAGCATAACTCATTTACATGACGTTCTACTAATTTATGTTAAATAGAAAGATAGTATTCCAAATAACAGTTACAGCTGCACTCATTTTAGAAACAATGAAATAATCAGTGAAATGTAACACATACTGCGATGCACTTTATGTAAAAAAGGTATATGATGTCTTGGACTTGGAAATGATCTCAAATGAATTTCTATTCCAAAGTCTTGGAAAATAAACAACAATGCATCTGGTTGTTCTCACAAATGACACATTTAAATAAATTTGTCAGGTTTGATGACAACTCATAAATACATTTTTCTATTTGGGGAAGTATGCACACACTAACACTTGTTTTTCCATCTCCATCAAGCAGGTGACAAAAAATATTTAACAGATCTGTTGTAACAAAACATTTATCATTCCAAACCTATACAGCCTTCTGCCTTCTCCTAAGCTCTGTAAGGCAACAGTTTATGTAATTTGTAATGATTATTTTTTTCTGTTCCTGTCAAAATAATCTTCAAATCTTTCATAACTGAAAACATCATGATTATCCAAAAGCATTTTCACCAACAACATGAGACAGTAGGAAGAATAGATATACTGAAGCTAGTGTTTTCTTATATCTGTAGAGTGAAATGCCTTATTTTTATTTTTATCTTGTTCTTTTTTTCCTTGTAGCTATCTTTAAACACTTTTTTCATTCTTGATTGCTATGAGATGCTAGTGTGGTAACATTTGTTTATACAGCAACATTGCTGGATCCAGCTATGAAGGACACAAGGCAGACTGGTTTGATTTCTATACAAGAAACATTACTTTGTGTCAAATTATTTTAATTCAGTTTGGTAATACTCTAGTACATAGAGATTTGGCTGATCTATGTACTACTAGCTATAGTGACATTGAAACAATATAAGTAGTGCATCAGCTGGTAATGCAGTTAGGAGCCATTTTACATCTTTATGCATTTCCTGTGTAAGGGACACCTGGTTCCAAAACACATTTTAGTTTCTGTCTGCTGTATATATTACACTGAATTGAAATTAACCTGTTTCATGTTCTGCTGCTGTTATTTATATTCAGATAGAAGTTGAATAACACACTGGTTCAGCACTACTATAGCATCAGGTGCAATGTTAACAGCATATGGAGTGTTTAACATTTGTTAAGTACCATTCTAAGGGATGTTAAGGTTGGGTCTTGCACTATAGTAGCACTGAACCAGAATATCTTTTATCTGACATTGAGTGTAATAATAGAGCTCCATGCATTACAATATAATTATACATCTAGCTAATTAGTATACCAGCAATATAATACTGTAACCAAATACCAAACAGGATGATTTCTTTCTCTATGAATTATATTTTTCTCTACAAAATAATAAATATAGTTAGATGCAAATATTAAAGCAGTTACCTTTAGGCTACTTTTAAAACATATGCTGTTAAAATAAAATATTTTTGGAATATACATTTAATCTACTAAATAAGTTTTGTAATTTAGAAACATGCCTTTTGTGATTTAACAAAGACTACTGCGGAGGTGCAAAGCTGCACAATGTGGCCAGGCAGTAGTTTGAAGTTAATTAGCAGGAATCTCACAGCCCAGGCAGCATCTAATTATAAAAGCTGTATGCAGAGAGAAGGCTGGCAGTGAGACTGTTTTCTTGATTGCAGATAGGAAAGTTGTATATACCTGCAGCAAGTAAGTAGAAAGATCACACCTGTGGTTGTGCAGATGCTCAACCACATGATGCTACGAGAATGGATGGAAATCATAGAAAGTGGCTCAGAGTGATGTTTCTATATAGTTTATTGACTGAAATGGGGAGAAAAATTGTTATGTTTAAAGTCATGAATTGAGCAGAGGTAGCAAGTGAAAAGGTAGGGCACTGGATACTTAAGTAGGATTGGGTAGGGAGAAGAAAGGTATACATTTTTGGGGGACAGTCCAATTTGTTTTACATAGTGACTGTTATGTTTCCATATAATCTGTTGTTAATCTTTTGCTCATTGGTTTAGAGTTCAGTTTGGCAGAATTAACATTTGTAATCCCATGATAACTGCACATCAATGGTGTTAAAACTTGACTTGAATTAACAGTAATTTCTTTAGGAACACAAACAATGTCTAGTATGTTTCATTCCTTGGCAGGATTTTTACAGTCTGAAGCAATTGTTCCTGATGATTCAAGATTAGCAAGGAAATTATTCACAATGTAACAATATTCCTCCAGTCCATTTCTGGTAAATGTAAGTCCCCAGCCATTATTATTCCTCCCACTTGTGTTTCATGCAAGAAATGTATGACTTCTTCTAGGTCATCAGCACTTGACTTTATTGGTCTGTTTATATGTTCCAGGTTTGTCTTCACTGTAACAGTTACACAATCTATAGTATTGGTGTTATCACTGAATATGTAATAATCAAAGGGCTCACAACTATCTTTAATGTCTATCAAAACATCTACACCTGATTTTTTGTTAGAATGTCTGTTACAGTAAAAACATATATATCCTAACAGAATTGGTTTCCAGTCATTGTTATTTGACTATGTTTTACAAACAACAACATCAGTCTTGTGGGAGCATATGAAATTTACAAATAGATTCATAGCTGAATACTAGGCTAACTGCTCCGAAGAGCCATTTTAAACCTAGCCAGTAACCCGCAGTCAGAGTCAAACTTTGCATCTTGTGTCTATGAGATACAGATCTTAACCATTATGCCAAACATACCTCCCCTATGGGTTTTTCTTACAGACAAGATTGTACATGACAGTACACACACAAATACTAGCTACCCAGTGTTGAATTCAAAACCCCTACTTACAGAATTTATACAACACAGAATTAGCAACAAGTGCCACAAGAGATTTCAGCTAAGAGTAGTGTCATCCCTCTAACTAGTTTAACACATCCTGTAATCTCTTTGTGAATAACACTATTTTGTACGAACGTTTGCATCTGTCCTGTTATTACCATTGCCTCCAACCCATTATATATTATTGAACCACTGATTTGCCATAGCAGTCCTAAAAGGTCACATTTCCTGACTAATGTCTTTATTTTATCTTTTACTTTTTATTAAAAAAAAAAAAAAAAAAGAAAAAAGGAATTATATTCTATATCTTAAGTAAAAAAAAAAGTGTATAACATATGTTTTCTCGCATGTGGTTTAAACCCTAGTGTATCCACTTTTCCTTTATGGGCTGTGTGTCTTGAACTGGAGAATGCAGCACAGCATTGTTTAATGATCTGAATTCAAAGCGAATACATCTTTAATACATACATTTTTCTCTTATGCCTACATTTTCCATGAAGAATTGCTCAATCCCTTTTGCCCTCCAGTGTTCTATGTTACCTTATGAAGCAAGCAAACATTTGTCCATAATAATGCCTGCATATTAACAAAAAAGTATTGATATAAATCATACCTCCCAACTGCACAGATTTTTGCCTCATATTTTTGGTCTGTTCCTCCATATAAATGCATGTCATTATTTAGCGACTTTAATATTTAGATCATCCCAGTGATTTATTAAATAAAAAATTTTTGAGTTTCAGACTTAATATCCTTCAGAAAATGCTTGTTAACACAAATCCTGTTATTCTAGCGACTTTCTATGTTTATAAGAGCAATATTTAAAATGTGTCCCTATTTCTGAGCCTTTGCTCCATCATTATGTCAGGCTTTGCCCAGATTTCATGTGCTAACAGGTTGAGAGGAATAAAGTAAATACATGGCTGAAAAGAGCAAACAGTGGAGTGCAGTATTATGCATCAACTTAATATAAATAGAATTATAAAAACTAGCCAACCATAGCAGTTAATGATATTTAAGAAAACTATTATAAATTCTTGTTTGCCTTCTGCTTTGTTGGGCTCAATCTCATACCAGTTAATCATTTATGTGTAACTTGTTAAATATATTAGTTATATATTGATGAATTATACTTCATAATCAGCGACAAAACTCTCATAGTCCCCATTAGTCTAGTAGATAAAAATTAATGTCTCATTGTGCTGGAAGCCAAATGATGCTTTCTGCAGACATCAGATATGCAATATTCTTAACAGCATGACAGGGACATGAAAGGGAGGTACCACAAACAAAGTAGGTCAAGGGGATTTAATGCCCAATTAAATTTTATCAAGAGAGACTGATTGAATATATGGTTGTCATTATAGATACCAAGCTTCTAATATATAAATGATGATAGGAAGTGCAGGAGTCTATGTGAGATGAATTCTGATAAGGTATTTAACAGAGAAAATATTAATTCCATTCAGCAAAGCATTATTTTTATGACCAAGGTCAAGGCATGAGGAAGGATGCAAACCACAATTAACTTTTTAATACATCGATGGCAACCTGTACGAAAATGTATGTGGTAAATTATGAAGCTTTATCATCCTGTGGAAGTCAGTCTGTCATATCCAGATGCAAAGCCTACCTCTTCAGATAAAGTAGAAGCAGACCTGACTGACCTAATAGTACAGGTGCTGGTTGAGAGATGTATTACAAAATTTTCTCTTCAAAGTCAAAGCATGCCTTACATCTTTGTGCCCTATATTTGCAACTGTTCTATATACATGCAGTCATTCTTATATCTTTCAGATTATGGTTCTTATTTAGCTCAACAAATAAACATAAACCCAGTTCTTGAGATGATACAGAGATCACCCAGATATATTCAGTGATATCTGTTCAGATAAATAAAATGTTATTAAGGAGTGGTACATTGTCTTAAAAAAAATGAATTGATAATGGTCTTATTAATCTAGAAATGTTGTGAATATCAAACAGTGCTCTTTTTATATACATTCAGTAAGGAAATCTAGCCATGATAGTGTGTTTACCAGTAGTTTAATAATAATGCTGTTCAATTCATACCATATTTCAAACTTCTGTCAGTGTGTGAAATAAACTTTGAGACATCTGTTAACGTGTTCCATAACGTATACATATGCTTGTGAACATGTGACTGTGTCCGCGCCTGTGCGTATGTATGTGTGTGTGTGTGTGTGTGTGTGTGTGTATATATATATATATATATATATATATATATATATATATATATATATTTATATATATATATATATATATATATATATATATATATATATATATATATATATATATATATATATATATATATATATATATATATATGTATATATATATATATATATATATATATATATATATATATAATACCAGGTGGTGGTGCTGCGGTAGCATTATCGCCTCACAGTAAGACGCTGTCCGGTTCGATTATCAGCTAGGGCGTCTTCTGCGTGGAGACATGCGTGAATGGGCGTACCTTCGTTGAAGGATGTGCATCAGGGCTGGTAACTCGGCATGTAAAAATCAACTACCAATCATTAGTGGATCGGAGTTCCACTGTGGCGACCCCTAACCGGGAAAAGCCGAAGGACACAAAGAAACATACAATACCAACATTATTTTAATTTATTAATCACCCCATGAACATCCTTATAACCATTTACTTAGGGAAAAGTAACCCCACTCACCCTAACCAGTAAGCAGCTTGCTCACCTCCACTCACATTTACTTAAGCACCATCCTATTGCTCACTTTCATTCCCAACACATTGAATTAAGCATCCAACAGCAGAGGGGGAACAGAAGAGTGACAAGCCTGCCCCTCTTCTTTGCCAACCAGCCTGACACAGGCTGTTCCCCCTCATTCACTCCAAAAGCTTCACCAAACTTTCCAGAAACAAACTTAATTGTCCCATTAAAGAAGTCCAAACTACAAACTGGATCCCTGTCATCAACATCCCAGTGCCCTATCATATAAATTTCTAAAGCAGATAGTTGTCTAACTAGCTTACAACTATACCTCGACAGCAGACAGTAAGGCCTTTCATAGGTTCATTAGCTCTGCCTAGGAAATCATTGGCTGCTCACTGCCCTCTTTGGAGGAACTCTTCAGTTCTCACTGTCTCAGCAGGGCAACCAACATCTTGAAAAGAGCCTACTAACCTGGACATCACCTGTTTGAGCTGGTGCCTTCTGGAAGATGGTTCAGGTTCATTCCATCTCGGACAAACAAATATAAGAACAGTTCCTATGCCAGAGCCATAAGCGAACTGAACACTGCTAAATTAAATAAACAGATCCTCCCTTATCCTAACTACTTACTGTAGCTTCAGAATTATTCCCAGATCATACCTGCCAAATGTACAAACAAGACTAAGGAGAAAATGGCAGCAAGAATAAACTGAAAAACAAACCAAAAATAACGGACAGTCACCAAAACAGTCCAAAAATAGTCCAAATGTTTAAAAACACAATCTAAGTGTAAAGGAACACAACAACACTTTATTCCATTAAGCGCGTTTTGTCTCGCTGGTAGCAGGACTACTTCAGATCACATGAGATTACACAAAAACTGTATTTAAATCCTATCTTTAGTATGAGTGCTCTCAACCTCCAATCAATTCATCACACCACTCAACTACATTAATTAATTAGTTTAACATTATAAACTTGTCCTAAAATACAAAACAATAAAACCACCATACTGATATGTACTATATAGCTTAAATTAAATGCAATAGATTTGTTAAACGTCTACTAACAACTATATACTTAAAACATATATTGTATAAATAAACATCTTAAATACACTCACTAGAATAAACAATCTATTGTCAAGCAGCATTCACTGTAAAATAAACCAGACTAGTACATAACTAAAAACTGGGCAATAAGGGAATGCTTTGAACTTTTACAAGTTATTTAAAAGTCTAAAAAGTTTTCTTAAAAACTTTTTTACATATATGAAAATTTGACAAATTATTTTAAAAGACTCTTTAATTTTAAAATACAGGCTATTGAATAAATCTTATATCTAAAACCAAACTAGTGGTTCGGGTATTCACCCACATGTCTAGCTAGTGCATCTTCCAGTTTACACTTTCTAATACCATAAAGGTGTTTGTAAACCCTCTCCTTGAGTTTCTTGTCGCTTTTACCGATGTAAATGCAGCACATGATTTACATGAAGCTAAGTAAATGACACCCTTGGAATTACAATTGAATTTGTATTTAGTACTGTAAAATTCTGGCAGATTGTAGCCTGAGGCTGGCTTTCCAGTGTATAATCAACAAGACGCCAGGTCAAGTGAGAACTACAACAATGTACCACAAAGAGGATTTCCTGTGACTTAACAAAATGGCTCTAATGCCAATGCTAATATGAAAAAGGAATATGCAATTTAGTGGGATTCCATCCACCTCAGACGGAGAAGGAAATTTTCGAAAAAAACAAGTGTGGGTAAACTTCAAGAAACCTGTTGTATTATTAAGGTATGACACTAGCTGGGTAGCATTGTTCTGGTCTCCTTCCATCAACATAAAAATATCATCCAGAAACCGTGTATAAAATTGTATCTAACCTGCAATGTGAGGAACCTTCCTCACAAATTCCCTTTCCCAGTATGCCATAACTAGATTGGCAAAATTTGCTCCACACCGGGAGCTAATTGCCATGCCATTTTTTTGTAAATATTACCTGTTGTTTGTGTGAGTGCGTGTGTGTGTGCCTTCTGTGGAAGGTTGGGTGCTGGGCTGGCAACTCGACACTGTAAAACTCCACTGCCAATCATGAGCGGACAGGTGATCTGCTGTGGGGACCCCTAACTGGGAGAAGCCGAAAGAAGAAGTTAAAGGTAATAAAATTGTTGGACAAAATGATGTCCATCAATTCCTCCACTAGTCCTATTTCAGACCTAGGGGCCCCTAAACTGTGCATCAACAGGCTTACCCACTCAATATCCTCCGTGTGGGGGATCAACGAGTACAGGTCTTTAATGTCAATTGTTAAAACATTCAAATTATTGTTAAACTGGTTGTTTTTAATGTTGGCCAAGAAGAACCATGAGTCTTTACACATTTGTTCTTGTTGCCCTACATATTTTTTTTAAAATATGATCTACGTATTTTGCACAGACATAGGTGATGCTGTTTCTTGCATCAACTAAAGGTCTCATTGGTGGGTCGCAGACAGACTTATGTATTTTCGGTATGCCAAATAGAATAGGGATCTTAGGAGCTGGCATGTTCAAAAAGAGTCTACATCAGTCCTAGCCTCTGTAAATATTTCATCCAGTAGTGAATGTACTCTCCTCTAAGCAATATTTAACTTGTTCCTTGATATTTCAGAGTATACCAAACACCAATGACCAGCATGTAGGTATATAAGGCAATAAATCTTCAAAAATCTAATACCGTGTTTGATTTTATTCTTCAGACAGGTTTCGGCTTACCAGCCTGCTTCAATGAATCATGAACGGTTCATGATTCACTGAAGAAGGCTGGTGAGCTGAAACTGGTCTGAAGAATAAAATCAAACATGGTATTAGATTTTTGAAGATTTATTGCCTTATATACCTACATGCTGGTCATTGGTGTTTGAATTACAAGTTGGTTTGACCTTGCATTGCCGTACTGGCAGAGCGCTTTGTTCAACTTCTCACTGTTAAGAACTTTCTCCATCCTTTGCTGGTATTTATCTTTGTTCATTATCACCAAACAACCACCCTTGTCAGGCTGCATCACTCTAACTTCTGTCTGTTGTAATAACAGAAGGGCCTCTTTCTCCTCTGTTGTTATATTATAAGGTCCACCATTAGTACGTTTTTCATAACTGAAATGGTTATACAAATCCAACTCACAAACCTGCTCAAATAAAGCTAAAGTGGGATGTAGGGAGGGGCAATAAATACTGGAAATATGAAATGTTTTGTTCACATAACATTCATTACCAAACAAAAATTTAAGATTAAATTTTCGAATGAATAGCTTTAAATCTATTATAGTCTCAGTGACGTCAGCTTTTCCTGTTGGCACAAAGGTTTGTCCTTTTGCAAGCAAGTCGGCTAACACAGCATCAACATTAAGGCAAGAGAAGTTAAAAATTTTAAAGTCACCTTGGATATTATGGGTATATGTATTTTCGGTATGCTGAATAGAATAGGGATCTTAGGAGCTGGCATGTTCAAAAAATTGAAAGAGTCTACATCAGTCACTTAGTTTGAATGGTTACTACATTATGAACATCATAAACAAAAACTGGGACATAATCAGGTCCAATAACATCTTATTTGGTAAATTCCAAGGCCCACCTAGAACAGTGTTTAGACAGGGAAAAAATCTCAAGAACCTGTTAGAAGGAAACAAGAGAAGAATGCACTGTTCTAACATTAAAGGAATATGTAAATGTCAGATGTGCCCTTATTGCCCATATATCGACACAGGCCAGAATTTTTCCATACATGGGGTGGAGTACAGTACTAAATACAAATTCAGTTGTAATTCCAAGGGTGTCGTTTACTTAGCTTCATGTAAATCATGTCCTGTGTTTTACATCGGTAAAACTGACAGGAAACTCAAGGATAGGGTTTACGAACACCTTTATGGTATTAGAAAGTGTAAACTGGAAGATGCACTAGCTAGACGTGGGTGAATACCCAAACCACTCATTTGGCTTTAGAGCAATATTTTATTTATTTTTATTTTACATTTGTTGACCGGGCTAGTCCAACTGGATACATATCCATTTTCAGCAGAGGCCCGGGGAGATAAGCTCCATGCAGAAAAAAATAGCAAAATAAAACATTTTTACAAACAATGTTGTTACAGGTTAATACATAAATTATCATAGAGGTCTAAGTACCTCCCATTTTAAAAATTTGAGTACAATACTAAAAATAGGACTAATATTATATTATAGACTGGGAAGAAATAGGTCTGGGATAACAGGAAAATAAAACCTTTATATTTACAGAGAGTAGTAGAAGTTAGGCTGGAAAAATCAAAGAGGACAGAAATACATCACAGTGCCGAAGGCAGGTAGTGGACAAAATTACAGAGAGGACAGAGATACTTTGCAGTGCAGTAGGCAGGTACAGTTCAGATTGCAGATAGAATACAGAAAGTCAAAAAGAGGCATAAGTGTGTCTTTTATATATATATTAAAGAGTTTCCGCACTAAGAGTAAGCTTAGGGCATGAACAGAAGGGTAAGGGATAGCAAAAAGGTAAAGTGGCAAGAAGGAAGGTAGAGCTAGTTATAGGGAAGTAGTGGGTAGGCAGTACCTGTTATGAGTAGAAAAAGTAGAAAACTGATCAGTCAGGTTTAGTACAGGGGCATAGCCAGTGTGTTCTTAGGAAAAGTTTCAGTTTGTTTTTGAAAAGAGATGTGGAGGAAACTGAAGAAAGTTCACTGGGGAGAAGGTTCCAGGATTTTCCAACAGTGTTGCTGAAAAGAGAGTCCCCAGCCTTGTTATTAGATTTAGAGGTGTTTACAAGAAGTTTGTGTGATGAGCGCAAGGAATCCAGATTCTTATAGGGATAGATGAGGTTAGTTAATATAGGAGTACTGGAAGGTTGGTAAAGAGTCTTATGGGCAATGGTTAGTTGGTGGAATTTAAGCAGATTCTGAATTTCTAGCCATCCAAGCTGCTTAAGATTATAGCAGTGGTGGGTTCTGAATGGGTTGCCAGTAGCAAACCTGGCAATGTTATTGTAGGAGATATCCAGTTTGGCGAGGTTATTTTTAATAGATAGATAGTGTTTTGGAGGATGGAAGAGGGGGTCCAACTTCCTTCTTTTAGAAAAGTTGGAATTGTCTTTGCAATTACAAACTTGTGTGTGCCATGTACCTGGCTTGAATGAGATTTATTCAGTAGCCTGTATTTTAAAATTAGAGTCTTTTAAGATAATTTATTTGTTAAATTTTCATATATATAAAAAAGTTTTTAAGAAAACTTTTTAGACTTTTAAATAACATGTAAAAGTTCAAAGCATTCCCTTATTGCCCAGTTTTTAGTTATGTAACTAGTCTGGTTTATTTTACATTGAGTGCTGCTTGACAATAGATTGTTTATTCTAGTGAGTGTATTTTCTAGTGAGTGTATTTAAGATGTTTATTTATACAATATATCTTTTAAGTATATAGTTGTTAGTAGAAGTTTAACAAATTTATTGCATTTCATTTAAGCTATATAGTACATATTATTGTGGTGGTTTTATTGTATTGTATTTTGGGACAAGTTTATAATGTTTAATTAATTAATGTAGTTGATTGGTGTGATTAATTGATTAGAGGTTGAGAGCACTAGTACTAAAGATAGGATTTAAATACAGTTTTTGTGTAATCTCATGTGATCAGAAGAATTCTTGCTACCAGTGAGACGAAAAGCGCTTAATGGAATAAAGTGTTGTGTTCTTATACACTTGGATTGTGTTTTTAAACATTTGGACTATTTTTGGACTGTTCTGGGGACTGTCCATCAAGACTTTAAAGAGCTCAATGTCACCCAAAACAATGCATGCCAGTTACTGTACCCAATTATCTAGTATAAGATAAAAAAGGACTTGATGACCAACAACCCACCCTCTTAATGACTGCACATGATCTACCTTCCCTTCCAAAGTGCAAAGAATGAGTGGAAAACATCTCTCTCAGAAAACCAACACTCTGAAAAGCTGTCCTCATCATATA
This sequence comes from Protopterus annectens, assembly GCF_019279795.1. Taxonomy (NCBI): domain Eukaryota; kingdom Metazoa; phylum Chordata; order Ceratodontiformes; family Protopteridae; genus Protopterus; species Protopterus annectens. The sequence goes on from NC_056750.1 coordinate 727,661,494, forward strand.
CATACACTGACACATCCATCATCTTCCCCACTACAGATCAAAACAAAGTCCTGAGAATCCCAGCATGATACCATAGCAACCTCTTAACCCAACCCACTGGAAACAACCAGTCATCCCCAAACTTTACCAATACTATCTGCATGGCCTTACTCAACAGTTCCATTTTAGATCTACACAAACAAATGTACACAGAGGTAAAACACTGAAACATCCTGCCAAAATTAGTGACCTCAACAACTCTTAACACCCTAAGAGCTTCATAATACATCCACAAAGCAAATATCACGCATAAAATATACTCTAATGAATCTCTAATTACCAAAGCTAATCCCTGCAACTAACCTTCAAACCTGTCTTGTCAATGATCATCCTCTGTCAGTCTTCACACTATCAACCCTGTTCCAACTCTTCAACATACAAACCATAGCCCAAGATTTAATAATGTCATGTAACCCTAATGAAGAACAGGGCTAAACCACTCAAAGTAGCATGAGCCACCCAGCTTCCCATCATCATAACCATGCCAAAATAGAACTTAAACCCAACTTCCATGCTCAGCCATGGGCTCTCTTCCTCCCAAACCAGTAATAATGAAAAATGGATTCAATATCTACCTTCACCAACCTTGGTCTGTAAACTCCCAAATGACCTGCACTGCATCATCCAGAGATGCATAATTGACTGTACCACAATAGTATTTTTACATACTTTTAATTCCCCAAAGTTGTTAAGATACAATCTGTCAACTTCCAGAATGTATTTAGATTGTGAATGAGCACATTTGGTTATTCTATCATCCTGATGGGGAATTTTCCCTCTTTCAAGTAGGGTTTTTAGGCAAATGTCCCTTTTTATACACTGTACATGGGGCACCTCTCACAATTTTAGTGTGTTTAATATCTGTCCTAAAGACACTCCAGTCTTTTTCTATAATGTTTCATATGTCAAAACAAATTACTATTGGAGGTTAAAATAAGTACTTTCCATAGTTGGTTACTTTCTTTTTCTGTATTGTCCCTATTTGGTATAAGGGTCTTCCCTCTTGCTGTACCTAAAAGTGGGGTAAAATGCCAGGCAATTCTTTTTTCTTGTACTTCACTAAAAATATTTTCAAAGAAAATAATCCAGGTAGCCCCTCTTGTCTAACATAAGTTTCAATATCCTACAGTTATCTTGAAATTTCATGTCGTTAGACACCATACCAGCTGAATATGACCATCATGCCTTTAAGTTTGTTATCACTGACCCTGTAGACTTAGGGCAGAGGGGCGGACCATCTGGAGACTTTTTAGAGCTTAAGGAATTGAAGTGGCAGCTTAGGACTAAATTCCACAGTACACCCTGGTTGAATGAAACAGTCTCTATCATGAGTATTTTAAAATTAAAGGCAGCTTTTGCACTTTAATAGTGAATTTATTGATTAGTCTTATTTCATGCTTTTATATATTGTATTAAATTCCTTATTCATTTAGATGGGATAATTAGGGTGCAGTTATTATTATACATCCCCCTATTTACATGTACATTTTTGTTTTACATATTTTTATGCATCTATTTGAGTTTTAAATTTGACAGTGAACTAATTTTCCAATCAGGAAGTTTAACTGTATTTAAGTGCACGTTGTCTGGTATTTCTTCATTCTGATGAAGTCCATACACCAAGGATGAAAGTGCTTAATTGGTTGATAAAATCTGTGGAGTGGTTAGCTCTTCATGTTCCTTTCTGTTTTTATTTTATGCCTGACATCCCAATGCAGTGACTGATCCACTGCCTTCCACTTTAAAAACCTCCGATCATACCCGTAGCAAAACCAGGCATTCTCAACACACAGATGCTGTGCCTCACAAATCAAATCAAGAAAAAATAAGCCAAGAATGCTAAGGCCAAGGAAGTATCCTTCTACAACCAAACCACCATGTAATAAATTAAGCCTAACACCCAGTTGCCCCATGTCCTTGGTCACAGTCCACCCATACTCCTCTGCATCAAGGCCATCAAAGCCGCCAAAAATCTTTACTGTTTGCAGTCCAGACATCGAACCCCATCCACGTCAGTTAATTCAAAATATTGATATACTCTCCCTTCCATATCTTTCCTTTAACTAAAAGCAGTGTGTGAGGGGGTCACATGCCCCCCCTTGCTCCAAGGCCTGCATAGCTAACTAATCACCCATCCAGTCCCCAAACTTTGACCAAACCTCCTGCTATTTTGACTCCACCCTGCCTGTGGATGACCCCAAACTTCCCATAATCAACCTTCACCCTGCACCTAATCCTCACCTGTCCCTACACTAATCTCAAACCACACCAAATCTGACATGCCTAAATGAGAAACTAACAAAGCATCATTATCTGTGACCTCATTGTGCACTGCGGCAGTGGCCGGAACGTCCACTGCAGCAACATCCATCACCTGTCCAGTATACTGCCATTGGGCCACAGGGTGATGCACCTCTCTGCTCCCACAATCTCCGAGTTCAACATAATTCTTCTGAAACAGAGCAAAAACTATAATAAATATTAGCTGATTGAAGGACTTTTCCAAATTTCAAGAAATATTATCTCAACTGCAAGCTTTTTGCTGTGTATACGGTCTAATTCACTATAAATATATTTACCATAATGGAATCCATGCTATCATTAACTGTGCAGTTAATTGAGACAGCTGCAACATATGAAAGAAATACTGTTAGAATATATACAATTATTTTGTGTGTGTGTGTGTGTGTGTGTGTGTGTATATATATATATATATATATATATATATATATATATATATATATATTTTTTTTAATTTTATTTATTTATTTTTTAAGATGACATTGATTGCTATCTAATGTCTCAAATGCTCAAAAAACAATTCCTTTGTGCCAAGTCTAACAAGACTGGAATTGAGCCTAAATGTCCAGGCTGTTGTATTAGGATATTATGGTTTATACTTACTAACTATAAATGTTCCATTTGCTATCTGGTACAAGAACATGTGTAATATCGGTCTGCCAGCGAAATTAACATTGTGTTAAATTCATAATAATGCCACACCATCAACCATGTACTGATTCTCTGCATTGTGTCTTTGAAACTCATAACTTCGCTTTACATACTATTGACTTATAAAGTAAAATATTAACTTTCACACAGGACTTACAACCATTATGCTGCATTTAGTATCATATTTTGTCAGTTTCAACACCACTGAAGGAGTTTGTCTGCCAGAGACTTATGCATATACATGCATACCTGTGAAAAGTGGTAAGGGATATTTGAAGACCCACGGTGAGGAGTGCCCTTTGTAATGAGGTACATTTGATACATATATTTCATGGGTTCATATTACGTTATCAAAAGATAACGTAATTGAACGCTCAAAACATCGAAACGGCCGCATAGCAAGGCTTTTATTTTGGGGGGCTGTGCCCTCCACACCCCCCGCTAAATATATATTCCAACTCCAAGATCACACTACAGTGAGGAAAGGGCAAATATCCCAATCTTCACTGTACTGCGATCCCACAATGCGATCTTCAAAATGCAACCATTTCGAAGTTCTGAGCGTTTGATTACATTATCTTTTGATAATGTAATAGGAACTCTGTTTCTCATGGCTCAGAGAAAGGAAGCATGACATTCTCCCCCATTCCATTGGCCACATTATGTGCAAGCACAAAAGGGTGTAACTCTGATGCCGTTCACTGGCCTTAAGTAGTGACTTCAATCCCCCAATCAATATTTTGCTTTGAACAGGTGGCCACAGCTACCACTATTCATAACTGAACTTTCAGCAAAAATGTGGTCAGATGGAGAGATCATTCACCTCTCACCATAGCTCTCAGCCTCTTAGAGCAAGAAATCTGGACAAAGACACAAATAATGGAGGGACCAAGGCTGAAAAATAGGGATACTTTTAAACATCGCTTTTAAAAACGTACAGAGTTGGTGACTAATTGATTTTGCATTAGCATAAATTTTCTGAAGGATATAAAGTCTGACACTCAAATGTCTGCCATTATTTTACACCAAAATGATTTGCTAGTGATTCACTAAAAAAGAAAACAAAAAATTTAGAATGACAATCGGGTCAAATATGAAGCAAAAATATGGACATTTTGTAAAAATATAGACAGTTGACAGGTATGTCTCTCATGCAAAATGTATTGCTCAACCATCACAAATGAATATAGTAAGTCAGACCCCACTATTACCATTGCGCTGCACATGCATAATGAATGACCATTAGTCAGAGTTCCTCACAGCCCGCTAAAACACTGTCTCATCAGAAAGCTATACTAGTGGAAAGATGCTACAATAAAAAGGTTATGTTAGTATACTTTATTCTCTTCTCTTTTTTTTTTTTTTTTTGAAGGAATAAGCAAACAGAAATTCAGTTATCTGTTTGCATTGTTTAGTTTTTGAGGTCTTAGAGTTGTAGCTTAATTTGCGATCTTGGAAGACTGTGTTTCTAGATTATATTGTGTTCCTATTTCCATAAGTAGAATTACTTTTTAAAGCTAGCCATTTGCATTTTAAACCCTACAAGGCTGCCTTTTTGTAGTTTCATTCACACCTGTAGCAGAACTGTGAACTGCTGCTAGACCTGAGGCTTATGTATTCATTTCCCATATATACTGCAAGAAAAACTACCTTTTATTAAATGAAGGTTTGTCAAAATTCCATGCCCCTCTAAACCCTGAGAACAAACCAGCCTACGCTGAATTGCTATCTGGAAATCTGTACGTCCATGTAAGTGGCTACATAGAATAGAGACTGCTGTATCTACCAGAAATAAGCCAAGAACTAGCCTCAGAAGCAAACTGCCCAGGTGGCATCCAAAATTAAATAGTATATACAACAAAAGGAAAAGAAATTATGGGAAAAATCAGGGGGATAATTCATATAAAGATAAAAATTCTCTCATCAGACTAACTAGGCAAGCTAAGAGGGCTAATTAGGTCAAACAAAGCCAACTTTGAAGTTAAGATAGCCTCACAGGTGAAAGATAACTATAAGAGCTTCTTCCAATATATCAGAAACCTCAAGGGCAGCACACAGCGATATGCTGAACTGGTGGTTAATGGTGCCACATTCACCAAGCCTGGCAATACAGCAAATTCATTTCCAACTTCACCCACACCTGGCAATATAGGAAACAAATTCATTTCCAACTTTAGCCCCCCCCCCCCCATACCATATTCCCCCAGGTAATTCCCTCAAACATAGATCCTTCAACTGCAATTAGGATCATGCACCATCCGCACATGCTAATGCCAAGAAAACAGCCTCAAATGGCCCTGAAGACATCCCCGGATGCCCACTAAACAGTCAGTCTAAAATACAACTTGTTATGGCCCCTGTAGTCAGTATTAAACTATAGTCTTAAAACAGGTTTTGTGCCAGGAGAATAGTGGACTGTGACAGTCATCCTCTTCATAAGGGAGGACCATCAACAGATCCTGGAAACCTCAGACCCATCAGTCTGACTAGTCTTATTTGCAAAGACATGAAAAGAATTAACAAAGAAATCATCAACAAGAACATATGAGACCTCCAGATACTGGATTCATCCCAGTTTGGCTTTGTCAAAGAAAGGTCATCTTACTGAATCTGATTTATTTTATTTTATTTATTTTACATTTGTTAACCGGGTTAGTCTGGCTGAGCTTTTGGCTCATTTTCAGCAGAGACCCGGGGAGAAAAGCTCCTCAGGACTAGAAAACAATTTATTTATTTATTTATTTATTTTAGTAACATAGTAGTAACAGTCAGCTATAGGATCTTACAAGCAGAGACCTGGAGAGAAAAAAAGCTCCTCAGGCAATTCAATTATACAGAGTATTAACAATTGGCAGACAAGTATGTGAGTTGTTACAAACAAGGTTTTAAACAATTAGCAGAAGAAAATGTGACTAGTTACAATATTATTTAAGCTGCTTAGAGCAAAATGACTTAATAGTTAGGCAGATGCTTATTCAAAGTGGGTAGGATCTAGTTGTATAGGAGTTTGGGAACAAGAAAGGAAAGTAAGAATGGCTAGTAGGGGAGGTAGAGTATAGGAGGCAGACTAGACAGGTAGGTTGTTTTGAGACTGTAAGAATTAAGAGTGGTTGGAGATAAAGGAAGGGAAGAGGTAGAAGAGGCAGGGGGATAGTGTTAAAGATACCTTATAAGGGAGGTGGTGAAATAGGTGAAAGGATTGTGGTTTCAGGGTGGTTGGCTACAGTGACAAGACCACTTTGTTTTTAGGTATTTCCTTGTGGCTAATTTGAAACTTTTGCTATGCTGGAGGGATTTTATTTCCAAAGAGAGTTGGCTCCAGGATGTAGCTGGGTTATAGTTATAGAGAAGGCAGCCTATTTTAGTTTTGGGTTTGTAGATGTCTAATAATTCTTGATTTGAGCTGTGTAGCATCCTAGCAGAGGAATATTTGGATATGATAGTGGAGAGGCTGGGGCAGAAGGAGGGCAGATAGGGGATACAGTGGATGATTTGTAGTTGGTATAGTTGGAGCAGCTGAGGGAATTCTAGCCAGTCTAGTTGCTGTAGTGCTAAGCAGTGGTTGGACTTGTAGGCTTGGTTAGCTGCAAATCTGGCGATCTTATTATAGTTTCAAGCTTGGAAATAAGTGTAGAATTTAGGTTTGTGAATATGTGGCAGGTGTACAGGAGTGTTGGGAGTAGTAAAGCCCGGGAGAGAGTTATTCGGGAAGTGTTAGTTAAGTATTTCTTGCCATGGAAAAGGTGTCCAAATTTCTGATGAGTTCTTTTTACTGAGTTAGTAATATGGAGATTAAACTTAAGCTGATCATCTCTTGTAAAACCTAGCAATTTAGTACTAGATTTGGCTGAGATGATAGTGTTGTTGCAGGATAAGATGGCACATGTACTTTTCAGTGTGGTGATGTTTTTAGGGAGGAAGAGTAGGAACTGAGTTTTTTTTGGATTAAGTATTAGTTTAGCACTGGAAGCCATGGTGGTGCAGTGGTTAGCATTGCTGCCTCATAGCAAGAGGTTCTCCGGTTCGATCCTTGGCTGGGGTGCCTTCTGTGCGAAGTCTGCATGTCCTCCCTGTGGTCATGTGGGTTTCCTCCGGGTGCTCCAATTTCCTCCCACATCCCAAAGACAATGCTGTAGATTGATTAGACACTCTAAATTGGCCCTAGGTGTGTGTGTGTGTGCATGTGTGTGCCTTCTGTGGAAGGCTGGGCACCGGGCTGGCAACTCAACACTGTAAAACTCCACTGCCAATCATGAGCAGACAAGGTGATCCACTGTGGCGACCCCTAACCAGGAAAAGCCGGAAGAAGAAGATTAGTTTGTTATCACTAAGTCAAATCTCAATGGTGTGGAAGGATGCCTGGATAGTTGAGTGGAGGTCATTTGGGATGTCAGCAATGGTTATCGGCATATTGCACAAGAGATGACTAGGGACAAGAGGAGTAGAGCAAGTTGGTGAAAATATTAGAGTAGTGGTCCAAGTATGGACCCTTGGGGGGACTCCCATTTGTACAGTGAGATGGGAGGATAGTGCAGAGAGCCATTTAACTGATTGCTGGTGGGTAGAAAGATAGCTGGAGAACCAGGAGATAGTACGGGGGGAGAAATGTAAGTTAGTGAGTTTATCTAGAAGGAGTGGGTGAGAGACGGTGTCAAAGGCTTTAGAAAGGTCAAGGAATAGGCATGAGATAAGTTTGTTATCACAAGCTAGGGAGACTATGTTGATGAGTGATATGAGTGCAGTAGTTGTACTATGCTTGGGATGGAAACCATGCTGTGTGGATGTGAGAAGGTTTTCCTGGTGAAGGTAATGCATTATCTGCTTGTGAATGCATTTCTCTAGGATTTTTGAGAGTGGAGAGAGTATGGCAATCGGTCTGAAGTTGGATATGTCTGAGGATTTGCCTCATTTGTGAATGGGTAGAGTAAAGAAATTCTTCCATACAGTGGGGACATAGGATTCAGAAATGGATCAGTTGATTAAGATGGATACAGGATAGGCAAGAGGTTCAGAGGTAATCTGCAGGAAGTAAGAGGGTAGCTTGTCAACAGATGGGGAACAAGGTTTAAGATGTGAGAGTAATGACTTTACATAGTTAGTTGATACTGCTTTTAGAGAGAAGGAGTTAGGTGGGTTTGGAAGAGGTATAGAGTTTGTGGGGGGTGCTAATGTTCTTTCTGGGGGGGAGGGTTATTATGGAGGCTACTGAGTTTATAAAATGATTGTTAAATTTGTTGGCTATGTCTTCAGGTGTTGCATTGGGACATGGGTTAGGAGATGAAGGGTTTCCTGGATGAAGAGTCTGTTTAATAGAGCTCCAGAATTTCTTTGGGTCTGATTTAAGAGTAGATGGAGGATTGGCATAGAAGTTTATTTTGTCATAATGGATGATATTTTTTATTTTATTTCTGAGTTCTTTATATTTCTAAAGAAGAGAAGGGGTCCTAGTTTTAGTCCACATTTTCCAAATCCTATCCCGGTCTTTCATGAGGGTTCTGGTAGATTTAGTGAGCCAGGGAGCAGTATTAGATTTGATTCTAATTGTGCAAAGAGGAGCAAGGGAGTTAAGAATGTTTAGGAATGTTGTGTTGAAGGAGTGGACAGCTTCATCTAAAGGAAGAGTGGTGAGGTAAGACCAGTTAATTTTGGAGAGTTGGTGAATAAAGGAGTTAGGACAGAAATGAGAAAGTGAGCGGGTGGTAATGCATTTGTTAGGTTTGGTAAGGTGGGGAGCATGTCTGGTAACTGTTATACGGCAGTGGTCGCTGAGGGCGTTTGGAAGGGATTGGGAGTTATGATAGTTTTGAGATTTATTAATGTAGGTTGGGGTTGTGATTAGCTGTTCAAACCCATGTAGGTTTATGCAGGAAGTAGTGTTGGGAGCTTGTATTGTAAGCCAATCAATATTTACATCTCCCAGTATAATTATTTCATTGTGGATGGTATTTGAGAGGGTAGTGAAATTAGGCAGTTTATTTTCCCCTGGACTTAATGATAAAATATCATAATTCTAATATTGTTCTTTTTTGACTTTCATATTTATGTCTGAATATGTATATTTTTTAAGCACATGCATTTTGAATTATTAATATTTATTTTTACTTTTGTGTTTATTTTGTATTAATAACATTCTCTTCTTGAGACAGGAAATGATGTCAATCTACTTCCAGTCACAAAGGTATTTATAACAAGACCTTCTTTTGTGTGTAATAATCTACTGATGAAAGCCATGTGCTGAAACCGGTCTAGACTAAATTTAAGCTTTAATAAAGCTTCTACTACTCAACTCATTCTTGGTGCTGGCATTTTTTCTTTGGGTCTAATCAGCTTGCTTGCTTTGCACCAGCCGTACTTGCTAGCTCTTCTTTTTGGTTACGTTAATTTGAGAGGGTGAGACAGGATGTTCTCAAATATGTTAATATCAGCAGGGAGAATATAGATTGCTGCGACAGTTATGATGTTAAAACTGTTAAGTCTGAAGTTGGTCAGTAGGAGTTCAGCTGGTGGTAAGGAAGGTAAGTCTAGTGTGGGACTGATTTGGGCGGGTCAGTTGGAGTAGAGTATGGAGACTCCTCCTCCTTTTCTTTTAGGTCGATCTAATCTAAGGATATTAGAGCCAGGAGGGATGATTTCACTGTCCAGATGGTGTGGTTTTTAACCATGTTTCAGTTAGAGTAACTATGTCAGGAGTATAATTAGCTATCCAAGCATGGAGTTCTTGAACTTCATTTACAAGGCTCCTGACGTTGATAGAGCAGAATTGTACTTGCTTTTGTGGGTTGGAGGGGTTGGCAGGTTTAGATACAGGGGGGGGGGTTATTGTTCAGGATAGTGTCTGTAGGGCCTGGGTTTGGATGAATGTCACCAGATAGAAGTAGAGGTTTGTAATGGGGTTTTAATTTGAGTAAGTAGTCTTTGTTTTTTTTATTTTAAAGGGGGGGGTATTTTTATTTTAGGAATGGGAGTGGTGGGGGGAAGGATGGAGGGACAAATTAGTAGATAGGGTTGTGGTGTAGTACTTGAGTTAAGAGTGGTGTTTGAGGGATGGAAATAGGGAGTAGGTAATTGTGAGTGATAGGAGGTGAGGTGATAAGAGTATAAGGAGTAGAGAAGGTAAGAGTATAGTTTGAGTTGTAAGAGACATGTCACTTTATGGGATGTAGAACAGAGGATGAGAGGAAGGGGTGGCAGTAAGGTATAGTAGTCTTTGACAGTGGATAGTAGGTAAGTGTGGGAAGGAGCAAAAGAGGGACATAGTATGAGAACAGGAAGTAGAGGGGTGGGGGATTTGGGAGGAAGTGAGGAGGTGTGGTTGTATGGATAGGTATAAAGGAAATGAAATGGGGGGTGGGGGGTGAGCGAAGTGAACGGAGTGGGGCTATACCTTCCAGATAGAACTTAGCTAAAAAAACTATCAGCTAGTCCAGGGACACTTACTAGAGATGCTACACCTGGAGGGCTTTCAGCTGCAATTAAAGCAAATATGGCATCCAGGGTTTTTAAAACCTTTGGTGTGTTGTACCTGTGTAATCACTTGGGGGGTGGGGGAAGAGAGGGAAACCATTATTGGAATTTAAAGTAGCAGGGGAGAATCAAAGGCACTCTGCTAACCTAGGTAATTATCCAAGGACAGCCAAGAAAATAAGGTAAACATACAGGCACCCTTGTTCAAGGACTCAACGGTTTCTCCAAGAAAAACTGTGTGTAGGAGTACACCACATGTACAAGTTGTATTCTGCTTACTAGTCTGTAATGGCAGATTTTATTCTCTGTTATATTTGTATTCCCCTTTGCTCATTGTTTGCTGCACACAATGTAGCTAAAGATAAAAGCAGCTGGAGACTTTGCACCTCTGTTTGGTGTTTAGTGAAGAACAAGTATTGTGGAGGAGGGACTGAAGGCTATGACTATTGAGAGGGGCTAAATACCTTAACATACAACAAATTAACAACAGTGAAATGGAAAGAAAGGGGTGGGCTAAGAAGAAGAAAGTTTGCAGCTGTTGCCCCTGGGGTATACACTCTAGCTGACTGTAACAGGTTTTAATGAGGCAGAACAGTAGTCACAAAAGCTGGCACCTACACTACACAAGTTGCAACAAGGTTCCTGGAGTTAAACCGGGGGCTGCAGTATATTTTTGAATGATTGCTGGTTAGAGTTTTCTTTGTTTTTAGCTGGAGCAACAGGATTCCTTGCTCACACAAGTGTGTGTGTGGGGGGGTGGGGGGTGGCAAAGCGATCAGGTCCTCAGTGGCTACTACACAAGTGGCAACAGCAAGGTTCCTGGAGTTAAACCTAGGGCTGCAGTCTATTTTTGGATGATTGCTGGTTAGAGTACTGATGGACTGCTTTTAAAAGGTAAACCAAATAAACAAATTGGAGGACAAAGTTGGACCACAAAACATAACTAATAACAGTCCAAAACAGAAAGTCCAACAGAAAGTCCAACTCATAGAAGTGGATAACCAACACCCGAAAGGAAGTCCATGAACAATGGTATTGGAAGTCACTACAAAAAAAGTTTATTTAAGCTTACAATTCTCTAATAGTTTTTTGTCTGACTATAAGTCAGACTTTATCAGAATATGATAAATTCACACCGTCCACTATATAAGAAATTACTTCATCAGAAAATTAATTGGCGATTAACTAATTAATGGCTAACAAATCTATATAAATTGTAAAAGCATTTAATCAGGTTTTGGTTTTCGAAAAAACAGTCAATAGTTAAGTATATTAAAAAGTATGTGGAAGGGCATATATATAAATAAACGAGAAAATGTATGTGTACATAAAATCTGTGTGTGTGTGTGTGTGTGTGTATGTATGTATATATACCTATATATAAATATATGCATGTGTGTGTCTGAACCCTGTGCATGATACTGAATGCCTGTATCAAGCTTTCTTTAAATTACATTTTAAGATGATGTTGTTGTATTCATAAATTCCTTTTTTTAATTGCCTCCCTGTTTTACCAACATAAAAGGCTAAACAGGTGGAACAAATTGGTAAATATACTAGTCCCTTAGTTGTACAGTTTCCATCCTGTACATAGACCACAGGTTTTAAACTGTTGCTCAGTTGAGCATGTAGACATGCTAAAATATATTTACATTGATCCCAATTACTACATTTTTGAGCCTTTTTCTTTATTGTTTTTTTCATTTCTATAATATTTTTATGTTACTTGCTCTTTTGTAAATAAACATTGGTTTAGGTCCCACTATGTTTTTTAACTTGACATCAGTTGTTAAAATATAACAGTACCTATTTATTATATCTTTTACAATACTGGACTGTGCATTGTACTGCAGCGTGAGGGTCCTTGTGTAATTACTTAGCTGGGTTTCTTGGCTGAATTAATTTTGTTTGTTGTCTGTAATTGTATACATTTTTGGAGACATACCATTGTTTTCTTGATTCATATTTATATTTCCCAGGGTATTAAAGTCAACCCCCAAAAGAGGGCAATATCTCTTACCACATCCTCTGGAAATCTTGTCACCGATTGTTTTTACCAAGTGACTGGGGTATTGTTTTTCAATAAACATATTCTCTAGCTTAACTCTTTCTCTGTCAAATAGCTTTCTATCTGAAACCATATGTGTCAAACTTACAAAATGACCTTTAAGTAGGCTTTTCTTTTGTATAAGAAGATGGGCACTGTAATGCAAAGAGCTGTTTGAAAATGTAGGTTTTCTAAATATGTTCGATGGAAAACCAGTTGTTTTTTTTTTTTTTTTGTAATTGTATCTAAATAGTTTTATTTCCTTTAATTCTACTTGGTGGATGTTTTTTAGAAATATGTTGATTTATATAGTTAATAAACTCTGGGAAAACTTATGAATCTGTTGGCCATAGAATGAATATTCACAAAGAACAAGGTAAAGTCTAGTGATCCAAAATTATAGGCAGTTAATGGTAAGTAGCAATTTTGTTTATTTAGAATACACAAAACTTTCATGCCAATGCCCTTCCTTAGTGTGTTATATACCAAACAACTATTCACACACACTTAAACTAAAATCTTCATGACACAGCCCGGTAAGAAGAGAACAGCGACTAGTTGCAAATTCATACTTAAAGACATAAAACATTTAAAAACATAAAAGATTTCCAGTATAAGTGAAGTCTTGTACTCTAAAATTATAAAAAGTATAAAACATATATATAATACATATTTTTATATGAAAGTATATATATATATATATATATATATATATCACTCATTTAGAACAGTGCAACAGTATTTGTCTTTTTTTTAGTATAGGTTTCAATCTCACTGCTGCATTAATACCAGGTGGAGAGTCTGCTTGCAGTCTCGCTATCCATTCATACTCTATAAAGTATCTAGTCTGTTCAGATCACCTCCTCTTATACTCTTAGGTACAATACTTAAAACTCTAAACTTAAATTCATGGTCTCTTCCCTTTTCATCCATGGGTTTTACAAGTGCATTTGTTTTAACATTTCTGCGTATTTCAGATTTGTGCTCTGTTATATGATCCTTAAGTCTTCATATGCAATAACCTACATAGAAGGAAGGACATTGCATACAGGTAGCAAGGAGCACCACATTAGAAGAAGAGCAGGTAGCATGACATTTAAATGTATATTTTACATGTGTTAATGGATGTATAAACTCAACGCTATGTATGATACCTTTATGACAGGAGTAGTTATAACAAGGAAAAGTACCTACTTTATGTGTTAGTTTAACATTTTGTTGTTTCAAATCCTTATAACAAAGGTGTTTTTTCTCAAGTTTACAGAGTTCCTGTAGAGAAAGTAGGGTTTCTCCTCCACCAGTTGTTTCAGCTCTGGCATAAAACCTAATAAAGTCCAGTGCTTAGATATAATATTTTTAATATCATTTTTCCTTCTACTAAACTTGGTTACATAATGTAAGGAACCTTGTTCCGTTACAAGATCCTTAAGGGGGGCATCTTTCCTTCTAAGATGTGGTTTTGCACTACCCTGCCTATCATTAACCACATCACTTTTTAGATTGTCAAGTGTAGCTGCATCATAGCCTCTGTCTTTAAATTCATTTACCGTTTGGTCCATCTGAGTTATACATTTAATATTGTCGGTGTTCAGGAGACTTGCCCTAAGTAGTTGTTTCATAGAAGTGTTCTTAAATATATGTGGTGCATGCATAATCATTCTACAGGTATACCTATCATGCATACTTGTTCTATGGGTGTACCTATTTGTATGTACATCCTTTTGAAAACTAGAAGTTTCAATACCATTACTAGCTTTCTCTAGCTTAACATCTAAGAACAGTATTGTTGTCGGTGAATATTCCAATGCAAACTTAAAGAAATCAGTAGATGTGTTCATTAGTTTTGCAAATACTATTAGCTCATCAGAGTTCCGCTTCCAAACCAAAAAGACATCATCCACAAAATGCTTGTAAAACGCAAGGTTGTTGACAAGTTTCAGGGGATCTTTGGATGTAAATTTTTCTCCCAAAATCCTACTACAATATTAGCGTAGGTGTTGGCCATTGGGGTGCCCATGGCCATACCTGCCTTCTGATGGTATACATTTTCACCAAAAATAAACACATTATTATTCAGAACAATACCAGTCAACTCACATATAGTGTTTATTTCTCTAGCTGGCATATTGCTATGTTGACATAAAAACATATGCATTGTTGCTAGTCCATAGTCATTCTGTATAACAGTAAAAAAGCTATTAATATCTAAAGTAACAAACATAAAATCTGTTGTTTCATTAGACTCATACAATTCATATAAACACATAATCTGTAATATAACTTCTTATATTCACTAATAACTTACCAAGTACAGATTTGCCAGTATGCAGATATGTGTTCAGTGACCCACCCACCATTGGATACTATAGGTCTCAGAGGTCATTTGTGCCTAATTTTATGTAACTTAGTTAGGCCATATAGCACTGGTATGACTGGAGATGGTGTATTAAAAAAGGTAAACAACTCAACACTTATATCATTATTAAGCTTTAATTCATAAATAAGCAAATTCATTTTACTAATATACTTAGCAATGTCAGTACTGATAATTTTGGTGACAGCAGATTCATCTTTTAGAATTTCAGCCATCAGTGCATCATAGTCTTTCCTACCAAATATTACTATTGTTCCTCCCTTATCTGCTTCCTTTATAACAATACTGTTCTGCATTTTCAGGAAACATTCATACTCAGCACACGTTAAATTATACCACTTTTTAGCTTCTTTCTTAGCATAAAGTTCACACATTTTTTTGTTCACAAACATTGTTAAATGCAGTAACTATTGGACAGTTTACAGATATAAAAGTGCTGGGTTTTCTACATACCTGAACAGAATGATGTGTACACTATCCTTAAATGTATACTTCAAGCTTAAGTTTCTTATAAATAACTTTGTCTGTTAATGCTTCAACAGCTGTGTCACTCATAGATGGAATAAACTTTAGCCCTTTTTGTAACAATGAGATATCATCTTTAGTTAAGTTTAAACTAGACAGGTTTATCACAGTCTTAGTTAAGTTGTCTTCTGTTTGGATTGACTCTGTATCTGCAGTCCCTTGCTTTTGCTCTTTTTCTATTCTCCTACACCTGGACGAATCTCATGGATGCACTTCTGTCACTTCTGGTAGTTTCAGATGACTCTGAAGTGTCCCAAAAATTCTCAGCTTGTTGGAAGGTGACATTGTTCATTAGTACATCAGTAGTGTGTGGATTCTGAGGGGGGAGCTGGAGTTACAGAAACTCTATTAGCATGTATAGAATTAACTCCACTGATGTCAGACTGTTGTTCTTGTTCAATTATATTATTTAGTTTGTTGTCGCCTCATGGTAAGACACTGTCCTGTTCGAATCTCAGCTAGAGTGTCTTCTGCGTGGAGACATGCGTGAATGGGCGTACCTTCATTGAAGGTTGTGTGTCAGGGCTGGTAACTCGGCACGTAAAAATCAACTACCAATCATTAGCGGACCGGAGTTCCGCTGTGGTGACCCCTAACTGGGAAAAGCCGAAAGAAGACTACTTAGTATGTTCATCAGCGGTAATTATGCCTAATGCACACATATACAGCCTTTAGTTGACTGGATTAGTGAGTACAATACTGAAGTTTTCTTATTAATATGTTCCTTAGGCCGGGGAAAAAATGTTAGCAGATTTTAAATCATTTAAATTTCTCTGCAGTTTACGCTTTTTAGTAGCCTCTAAGTGAGTTTCATACTTAACAAGTCTTAAAAGCATCTGGTTATAAACATGCAAATTTTCAGAGAAAGCAGGCACTGAAGTAATATATTTTTCTAGTTTCACTAGCTCTTCTTGAAGATCAGCTTCAATTTTAGAGAAAAAACGGCCACAGTGGTGAGGGGCAGCCATGGTGGTGCAACAGTTAGCATTTTCACTTCACATCAAGAGGTTCTCCTGTTCGAATCTTGGCTGAGGTGTCTCATGTGTGAAGTCTGCATCTCCTCCCTGCAGTTGAATGAATTTCATCTGGGTGCTGTGGTTTGCTCCCACATTCCAAAGACATGCAGTAGGTGAATTGGACACGTGAAATTGGCCACAGGTGCGAGTGTGTGTGTGAATGAGTGGTATTGATGAAGTACCATGGCAGGGCTAGCCACCTGGTGGTGTAAACCTTGGCTCGAGATGATTGTCACTGTTGAAGATTTAGCTCCTGCTATTTCTTTAGTAATTCAGGATGCATATTACCAAAGGATGGCATTTTAAGTATCCTTAGGCCACAAGGGCCCACACCCAGTCTTAAATATGCAGTAAAGCTGAATCTTTGCCATTGCAGTGTGTTAAAGGCTTGGGCCTTTCTCTCCAGTTGTCCAACTTGATTAGTAAAAGCATCATTAAGTGCAGTTATATTTTCCAAAGAAGCATTACTTACAGTTTTTAAATGTTCAAGTAGTGGATTGTAGCATATTGTTAATAACTGATGTAGGAACAACTAGAACTAGCCATGTACCCATTAGCATTCATTACAGATGAAGGCTGTTTCATATCCAGCCACATGCAGCAACTGGAGCATCCACAGAAGCTCCTCACAAAAATAATCAGGGCATAAATATCATGTTATACACAAATCACCTCAAAACCCTGTCACTGCACTCAGTCTCCTAAAGTATGCTGAGATTTGATCTATGCACAGCTTACAAAGCATTCTCTTGCACTTTGATGGACCTGTTGCACATCTGCAAAACAAATAGCATCAGAATTACCCAATCTAGAGACCTAAACCTCACTTGCAAAAAAATAAGACATGTCGGCAGGACAGGTATATGTCTCAGAGCATACCCTTTCTCTGGAACAGGCTTACCATCCATGTAAAGCAGAGTTCTTCTCAAACCCCTTTCAAGTGTAACTTGAACCAGTGGATAGAGAATTTACCACTGGTTTGGCACCTTTGACTATATTAGAGAGAGGCAGCCTGTTAATGCTTGACCCACCCATGCCCAGGACTACATATACACCTTAAATGACCTTATGATATCAAAACTTGTCACATACATTTGGGAAGTAGGGCCAGGCTTGCAAAGGATCATTGGCCTAGTAAACACCTATGAATCTATGAACAGCCTGAATATAGAATGTAAGGCCATAAATGAATCTTTAGTCCTCTTCTTCTAAGGCTGAATCTCTCACTCTCTCTCCCCTTAACTCCATGTTAACTCAGCATTTGGTTACTAAATTTCTGCATGCTGCATGCTGTATTTCCTTATAATCACATTTTTTCTTCCTTTTTTTTTTTTTACCTTTACTTTTTTGTTGACAAATAAATGATCATGTATCCCTGGGATTCAGAAAGGCTAGCCATGAGCAGTAAGCCCTTTCACAATTGGCCAACTCCTTGCAGTAGTATTGTCGCTAGCCATGAGCAGTAAGCCCTTTCACAATTGGCCAACTCCTTGCAGTAGTATTGTTGCTAGCCATGAGCAGTAAGCCCTTTCACAATTGGCCAACTCCTTGCAGTAGTATTGTCCTTTTCAAAGACTTGTCCACTGCAGTCATTTTCTATGATCAGAAAAATCACTGTGGAGGGTGATCTGACCAGCCATGATGATGAGGCATTTCAGGGGAAGTGGTCAGTGTTAACTAGCCATGTACTCTCCCCTGGAAGTATTTGTGGTACCTGATTTACACTGACGAGTAAATTTAAAGAATTGTTTAATTGTGTAAATTAGCATGCGCATGAAAACTAACCTGACGAAAATGTTGCAGTAACTCATTGTAGTCAAAGCAAGAGACCACACTGCAGTTATGATCAGTGGAGAGGTAGTGGTAGAAGATGAATGATTTTGTGTGGCAATGGTTGTGCATGCCTACAATGGTAGGAATGGGCTAAGATGACTCTTTGGGGGGATTGGGATGGACAGTGTGAATGTGTGCGTGCGTGTGTGGAGTTAATATGTCTGTGCATCCATATGAGCATGGGGGTGGTCTTGAGTGGAGATCTTTGTGTCTGGGGGGATGTCTTTGAGATATGTCCATTGAACAAGACTCATTAAAAAACCTAGCATTGCTATACTGACTAGTTACCAAATACTTTTGCAACTCAAAATACAAGTAAAACATTTTTTATCAATTACATGCATCATGTTTACGATGCAGCTGTGACGATCCAGCTAATATCCCGAACTGTCACCAGTAATATGATATTCTTACTATCCTGGGTCAGCAACTAAGGAACTTCAATCCTCACTACTGACTCCAATGTAAGACCATCACTTAAACACAAAAAAATTTCACAAGTTAACACTAAGAGCACAACAGGAACATGTCAGATAACCTGGGAATGGACTTATGTCCACCCCTAATGTAACTCCTCATTACACCCTCCAGAGCAATGTGCCCCAGTTTTAGACCTCTGATACACTCACACTTAATTAAATTGAATCCTCACACATCCAAGACTAAGAGGGGCAATACCCAACTGGTACAGTGTGTCAAGTGTAGTGGATGACAGAAGAATGCCAAAGAAGCAGAAAAGTATAATATGCAAAACAGTGGTATTAACATTTCTACTGTGTGGTACAGAAACCTGGCAGTAAAGGCAGAGCAGTTGAAGCAGCTAGATCTGATGGAGATGAAGTGCCTGATATGGGTGGTAGGACACACACTGTAGGACAGACAAAAAAATGAGACACAAGAACAGAAGCCAAAGTAGCTCCAATTGCAAAAAACGTCAAAGAGAACAGATTACACTGGTTCAGCCATATGTTCAGAAAAGGTGAAGATGATTTGGGCCAGACAAAGGAGAAGGCAAAAGGAAACAAGGGTTTCCAACAAAGAGGTGGATGGACTGTGTGGGGGAAGACCTGTGACAATCAGGCATCAGTGTCAAAGAAAGTAGGAGGGTGATATTGGACAGAGAGAGATGGTGATAGTTGACATGACACCCCCAACCCATTGTAGAAAATGGGGAAAAAGGGGTTTGATGATGATGTAGATAGCTCCCAATATTTCAGCTGCCAATGCCATTATATATGTACACCTCTCAGCCACTGTGATAAGCTGTTGAGTAATACATGCTTCTATCCAAAATCAGAAGAGGATGATACTCCACAACAAATGAAGCAAAACCAGATGAATGAAAAGACAAGTCCTTTATTCGAATAAGTAAGCGCTTTCACGTTGCTTGGAACGCTTCATCAGACTTCAACAAACCATGAAATTTAAATCAACTTATATACAAGTAAAACACCAATGAAAAACACATTAGCAAGTCACATGTAAGTTACAAAAATACATCATTTCCTTTCCATAAAAATTATATAAATATATCATAAAGATCTCATGTTAATAAATGAATAGTAGAAGTAAAATATTAAAACATACTAAAACACATATTGCATAGTGAGACTTATGTTTAATGTTTCAAATGTTTATCTAATAAAAATGGACTCAATGAAAATTTATCATTGAGACCATGACCTTTATTCGCAGATAGCTTAATAATCCATTTTGCCTCAGCTTTTTCTGTCTTATTGCCAACATTACCAAGTCTTTCAGTCTCTGTTAACTGTCCTTTTTTTAGGGGTACAAGCTATAAGAGAACTGTTATCGGTCTTTCCACAGTTTAAAAGGAATGATGTCATTTTAATTTGTCAGCTTTTGGACCTAGTTTTGAACAACAACGTGTTTGTTCACGAGGGGTGCCTATACCTACAGGTCTCTGGGGTAGCTATGGGCACCCCTTGTGCGAACACGTATGCCAATTTAGTAATGTATAAATGGGAGAGAGAGAATGTCTTTAGCCACCCTCTCTTTAAGAAAGTTGTAGCCTATTATCGTTTTGTTGACGATATTTTATTAGTTTGGGAAGGCTCTATAGAAGAGTTTCATGGCTTTAAGGACTATCTTGAAACCACCACAACTTTTCTTAGGTTTACAGCGGAGGTCTCGTTTGATTCAGTTAATTTTCTGGATGTGTCCTTAGACATAAGGGATGGTAGACTGAACTCCACATTATTTAGAAAAAGTTGTTGGAGGAATACCATACTACGCTACGATAGCATGCACCCACGCCACGTATACAAAGGGATAGTTAAAAGCCAATTTATCAGGCTTTCAAAGATCTGCAAAGATCCAGTAGACTTGGCTCTAGAGGCTGACAGGATGGAACGGCTATTTTTAGATAGACAATATGATGTTAATCTAGTGAGGAAGATTAGGCTACAAGTATTAAAAGATGTTCAGTCACCAACATATACCACACATGTATGCCCTTATAATATAGGTTTTGAAAAACCTTTCTTAGCCTCAAATAGATTGAGTTTTGTTACAACGTATACTAACGATAGTAGTAATATTAGAGAGATCATAAATAACAACTGGAAGGTGTTAATGACAGATTCCTTCACACAACAGTTGGTAGGGAAGGTTCCACATTTTACATATAGGAACGACAAAAACCTGAAAAGACTTCTTTGTGATAAGTCATCCATCACAACAGTGAAACTGAATGTAGTTCAAAATTTTGGTACCTTTCCCTGCCAACACTGCAACTTTTGTAAATATATTAGTAAGGAACAAATCTATACACATCCAGAAATCAAATACACCTTTAGACCAAGGTTTTCAGCCACTTGTGACAGTACAGGCCTAATTTATTTAGCGACATGCACACACTGTCCTGCATTTTACATAGGCCTTACGAAGCGTAAACTAAAAAATAGAATCTATAATCATACCTATGATATCAAGAAGTCGAATGAATTGAATGCCTTGGCGAAGCATGTGATTTGCTCTCCAAGTCATTCCTTTGTATTTAGAGTCTTGGAAAGTGTAGAACCTAGTGTTAGAGGTGGAGATTATCAGAATTTATTAGAGCTTAAGGAGTTAAAATGGATTTTAAGGTTAAGAGGACATTACCCTCCAGGCCTAAACATATACATGTCCATCAAACCTTATCTTAATGCACGCAGGTGACTATCTAGAGATACCTTTAATTTTATTTTAAGGTCTATGGTCTTACATACATTGTGCCCAAGTCCATTTTGTATATCATGTTCCCTTTCCCTCTCCCTCTCCTTTTCCTCTCCCCCTCCCCCCCCCCTCCACCCCCCCTCCTTTCTTCTTCTTATGACATACACATTATCATATTTTTAACAGTCTTTGTAAGTTCTATTTAGGACTTACATACACATTTTTCCTATTACACATTTTTTGTTTATGTATTTTGTTCTTGCAATATAATTGTTGTTTCATGAATTTGATTCAGGTTCCATATTCTTACATATACACCATCATATTTTTATTGGTTTTTGTAAGGTGTGTTTCATTTAGGTTCACACATATATTTACCTCCATGTCATATACATATATATTTTTTGTTGATGTGTTTTTTTCTTTTTGCATTATATACGCTGCTCTATGAATTGGTTTTAATTATTTGCCAACATGTTTGTTTGATTTTGACACAACAGCTTTTGAACTGCTTATCTAGCTAGTGCAACGTATGTTTTTTGTTATTTATACATACAAATGTTTTGTGATGAGTGAAGATCATGATCACATTATGTCACTAATATTGACATTTTAAGTCTTGAGTGCATAAGTTTACATACTGTTTAGATTTATGTTTTTTATTCAGTTTGCATATATTTTTTCTAGAGTGTCTTTTAAAATCTGTGATTTCTTGTATCAGGGCTTTTAAGCACCTTCAATTGATTAATTGTTCACCAGCCTAGAATAATTATCAGAGTCTGTGTTATTATATAAGAGCAACTAGTTTTGCTACAGTTTTTTATGGTCTGAAGAAGCGTGCTGAAAGGTACGCGAAAGCGCTCACCTAATAAATTTCTACTCATTTTAGTCGTGCTGAGTCCGAAGTTTTTCATTTTATTACATTATTCACTCCGTTTAACTAAGGACTCGATTTGTTGTGGAGGCTCTTTGCTTTTGTCTTATGTTCCTTAGGCCGGGAAAAAAATGTTAGCAGATTTTAAATCATTTAAATTTCTCTGCAGTTTACGCTTCTTAGTAGCCTCTAAGTGAGTTTCATACTTAACAAGTCTTGAAAGCATCTGGTTATAAACATGCAAATTTTCAGAAAAAGCAGGCACTGAAGTAATATATTTTTCTAGTTTCACTATCTCTTCTTGAAGATCAGCTTCAATTTTAGAGAAAAAACGGCCACAGTGGTGAGGGGCAGCCATGGTGGTGCAACAGTTAGCATTTTCACTTCACATCAAGAGGTTCTCCTGTTCGAATCTTGGCTGAGGTGTTTCATGTGTGAAGTCTGCATCTCCTCCCTGCAGTTGAATGAATTTCCTCTGGGTGCTGTGGTTTGCTCCCACATTCCAAAGACATGCAGTAGGTGAATTGGACACGTGAAATTGGCCACAGGTGCGAGTGTGTGTGTGAATGAGTGGTATTGATGAAGTACCATGGCAGGGCTAGCCACCTGGTGGTGTAAACCTTGGCTCGAGATGATTGTCACTGTTGAAGATTTAGCTCCTGCTATTTCTTTAGTAATTCAGGATGCATATTACCAAAGGATGGCATTTTAAGTATCCTTAGGCCACAAGGGCCCACACCCAGTCTTAAATATGCAGTAAAGCTGAATCTTTGCCATTGCAGTGTGTTAAAGGCTTGGGCCTTTCTCCAGTTGTCCAACTTGATTAGTAAAAGCATCATTAAGTGCAGTTATATTTTCCAAAGAAGCATTACTTACAGTTTTTAAATGTTCAAGTAGTGGATTGTAGCATATTGTTAATAACTGATGTAGGAACAACTAGAACTAGCCATGTACCCATTAGCATTCATTACAGATGAAGGCTGTTTCATATCCAGCCACATGCAGCAACCGGAGCATCCACAGAAGCTCCTCACAAAAATAATCAGGGCATAAATATCATGTTATACACAAATCACTTCAAAACCCTGTCACTGCACTCAGTCCCCTAAAGTATGCTGAGATTTGATCTATGCACAGCTTACAAAGCATTCTCTTGCACTTTGATGGACCTGTTGCACATCTGCAAAACAAATAGCATCAGAATTACCCAATCTAGAGACCTAAACCTCACTTGCAAAAAAATAAGACATGTCGGCAGGACAGGTATATGTCTCAGAGCATACCCTTTCTCTGGAACAGGCTTACCATCCATGTAAAGCAGAGTTCTTCTCAAACCCCTTTCAAGTGAAACTTGAACCAGTGGATAGAGAATTTACCACTGGTTTGGCACCTTTGACTATATTAGAGAGAGGCAGCCTGTTAATGCTTGACCCACCCATACCCAGGACTACATATACACCTTAAATGACCTTATGATATCAAAACTTGTCACATACATTTGGGAAGTAGGGCCAGGCTTGCAAAGGATCATTGGCCTAGTAAACACCTATGAATCTATGAACAGCCTGAATATAGAATGTAAGGCCATAAATGAATCTTTAGTCCTCTTCTTCTAAGGCTGAATCTCTCACTCTCTCTCCCCTTAACTCCATGTTAACTCAGCATTTGGTTACTAAATTTCTGCATGCTGCATGCTGTATTTCCTTATAATCACATTTTTTCTTCCTTTTTTTTTTTACCTTTACTTTTTTGTTGACAAATAAATGATCATGTATCCCTGGGATTCAGAAAGGCTAGCCATGAGCAGTAAGCCCTTTCACAATTGGCCAACTCCTTGCAGTAGTATTGTCGCTAGCCATGAGCAGTAAGCCCTTTCACAATTGGCCAACTCCTTGCAGTAGTATTGTCACTAGCCATGAGCAGTAAGCCCTTTCACAATTGGCCAACTCCTTGCAGTAGTATTGTCCTTTTCAAAGACTTGTCCACTGCAGTCATTTTCTATGATCAGAAAAATCACTGTGGAGGGTGATCTGACCAGCCATGATGATGAGGCATTTCAGGGGAAGTGGTCAGTGTTAACTAGCCATGTACTCTCCCCTGGAAGTATTTGTGGTACTTGATTTACACTGACGAGTAAATTTAAAGAATTGTTTAATTGTGTAAATTAGCAAGCGCATGAAAACTAACCTGACGAAAATGTTGCAGTAACTCATTGTAGTCAAAGCAAGAGACCACACTGCAGTTATGATCAGTGGAGAGGTAGTGGTAGAAGATGAATGATTTTGTGTGGCAATGGTTGTGCATGCCTACAATGGTAGGAATGGGGTAAGATGACTCTTTGGGGGGATTGGGATGGACAGTGTGAATGTGTGCGTGCGTGTGTGGAGTTAATATGTCTGTGCATCCATATGAGCATGGGGGTGGTCTTGAGTGGAGATCTTTGTGTCTGGGGGGATGTCTTTGAGATATGTCCATTGAACAAGACTCATTAAAAAACCTAGCATTGCTATACTGACTAGTTACCAAATACTTTTTGCAACTCAAAATACAAGTAAAACATTTTTTATCAATTACATACGCATCATGTTTACGATGCAGCTGTGACGTCCAGCTAATATCCCCCGAACTGTCACCAGTAATATGATATCTCTTACTATCCTGGGTCAGCAACTAAGGAACTTCAATCCTCACTACTGACTCCAATGTAAGACCATCACTTAAACACAAAAAAAATTTCACAAGTTAACACTAACAGCACAACAGGAACATGCCGTATAACCTGGGAATGGACTTATGTCCACCCCTAATGTAACTCCTCATTACACCCTCCAGAGCAATGTGCCCCAGTTTTAGACCTCTGATACACTCACACTTAATTAAATTGAATCTCACACATCCAAGACTAAGAGGGGCAATACCCAACTGGTACAGTGTGTCAAGTGTAGTGGATGACAGAAGAATGCCAAAGAAGCAGAAAAGTATAATATGCAAAACAGTGGTATTAACATTTCTACTGTGTGGTACAGAAACCTGGCAGTAAAGGCAGAGCAGTTGAAGCAGCTAGATCTGATGGAGATGAAGTGCCTGATATGGGTGGTAGGACACACACTGTAGGACAGACAAAAAAATGAGACACAAGAACAGAAGCCAAAGTAGCTCCAATTGCAAAAAACGTCAAAGAGAACAGATTATACTGGTTCAGCCATATGTTCAGAAAAGGTGAAGATGATTTGGGCCAGACAAAGGAGAAGGCAAAAGGAAACAAGGGTTTCCAGCAAAGAGATGGAGGGACTGTGTGAGAAAAGACCTGTGACAATCAGGCATGAGTGTCAAAGAAAGTAGGAGGGTGATATTGGACAGAGAGAGATGGTGATAGTTGACATGACACCCCCAACCCATTGTAGAAAATGGGGAAAAGGGGTTTGATGATGATGTAGATAGCTCCCAATATTTCAGCCGCCAATGCCATTAATATGTACACCTCTCAGCCACTGTGATAAGCTGTTGAGTAATACATGCTTCTATCCAAAATCAGAAGAGGATGATACTCCACAACAAACGAAGCAAAACCAGATGAATGAAAAGACAAGTCCTTTATTCGAATAAGTAAGCGCTTTCACGTTGCTTGGAACGCTTCATCAGACTTCAACAAACCATGAAATTTAAATCAACTTATATATAAGTAAAACACCAATGAAAAACACATTAGCAAGTCACATGTAAGTTACAAAAATACATCATTTCCTTTCCATAAAAAACAAAACAAACCAAACTTAGAAAAAAGAAACCAAAGTGATAGTAACAAATAACACCAAGTCAATGCCAAGAAAATCTTTTTACTTGTTAGCGCTTTCATGCACGCCAATGCATGCACTTCTTCAGACAAGTTTATACAGAAAAACACGCGGATATATATACATGCTGAAAATACAGCTTTAATTAAACAATTAAATAATTGATCATTAAACAGCTCAAATTAATTACTCTATTCTAATATGCTACAACGAAGTCATTTTGTGAATTCATTCATCTACTATTCCTACTAACATTCACCATGAATCCATATTCATTAAAAAAACTTTTTAAGGTTGATTTTCTTATTCAACCAATACATTTTTAAAAACAGCTTGCTTTACAAACTAAAAACAGAAATAAACTTGTATGGGAAAAAAATAATAATATATGTATGTTTGTATTAAGAACATCCCTATTAAACCATCCCAAAATAATTGTTAAAAAATATGTACTTTCTTGACATATATTAATACAATAATAAACTTAAATCAAAAAAAGTTTTTAGTTATTATTGGAAAATTTTATAATAAGTTTATAATAAATATTTTATCTATCAAGAGCTCTCAATTTTAATAAACATTTGATCGAGCACATATCATTTATCCCAGGATATAAATGTGCATTCGTTTTGAACTGCCATAGCAGTTCACGTTCCTGGAGTATCAAATGCCAAGGTCCCCCTCTAGGGTTTTTATGTACTATTTCTACAACATTGAATAGAAAACTATGTGTGGTATTCTCGACTATGTGTTTTGCAAGGGCGTTAGAAGTATTCTGCTTAGAAATGGCGTATAAGTGCTCGTAAATACGCTGTTTTAACTGACGTTCCGTTTTACCTAAATAAAATACGGAACATATTTTGCATGTTGCTAAATAGACAACGCCCTGACTTTCACAATTACATTTATCTTTTATGTAATATTTAACATCTCTAATCGAGAACGTTGCCCCAACCTGAATAAATTTACAGTAATGGCAGTGGCCACACTTATACATGCCCCTGTTCATTTTGTATGTTTGAGTTGGAGTTTCAAGTAGATTTTTAAGTGATGGTGCTTTTTTAAAAACAATACGAGGTTTTTCACCTAAAATGGTATTAAATTGGTTTTCGTGTAAAAGAAATTCCCAATTGTTATACAACACTTCTCTAATCTGAGTTGCTTTATCATTAAATTGAGTAAGGAAGCTAATTTTATAATCAATACTTCTACATCTTTCGTTTTCCACACTTATGTTGTTATCTTGAGATTCCGACGTTTCTAACAAGGGTTGATTATAACCTGTCTTAAGAATTGAACTAAAATGTCCACTTTGCCTTTTACGTTTAACTTCCCACATAACTGTATGAATTAATTTAGTGGGATACCCTCTATTTAGAAACATATCACTTAGCTTAGAACATTCTTCTTCAAAAATATCATCATCTGGGCACATAGAGTGCTCATAAGTTGTCCTTTAACTACCCCTTTCTTTTGGAAAAGGTGGCAACTTGAAAGATGTAGAAATGAATTGCTATATAAAGGTTTTCTAAATATTTTCGTATTGAACCTTCCATGTTCCATATTTTCTCAATAACAATATCCAAAAATTAATGGAAATTAAGCCCAAGCCATGTGTAATCCAGAAAAGAGTAAAAAGTTTTATTTATTAATCGAAGTTTCTTGTATTTTATCATTAAAATATCGTCCTGGTAGCGTATAGATCAAGACGATATTTTAGGAAAAAAAATGTTGCCCCTGCCATACAGTTAGCTGTGCCACTATAGGTTTCATCTATGCTGCCTTGTTTTTAATAAAAGGGCTCCTAGGTGTGTACGTTCAAAAGTGTCCAATGAGATATCTCTATTGCAATAGCCTCTATGCCTAAAATCACTTTCTATAGTTTTTAATGCATCAGAGAAAACCAAATCATCACTAGTTATATTAGAAAAACGTTTCACTTGATTACTCACAATGTTTCTGTGTATATGGGGGGGGGGTGCATGCTACTTCTGTGAAGAATAGCATTCTTCCTACATACCTTCCTAAATACTTCTGTTTCTAGAGTATTGTCTTTTTCCTCAGTGTCACATCTAAAAAATTAATTGTATTTTGTGAATACATTTCAGTCAACCTAAGAAATGTGGTAATACCATTGATATATAGAACAAACTCCTTTAGGAGCTCTAGTGTGCCTCCCCAAATTAAAAAAAGATCATCAACAAAACGTTTGTAATATCTTATAGAAGTGGAGTAAGCCAAATGTTCTAAAACATACGTATTCTCCCAGTATGCTAACACAAGGTTAGAATAAGAGTTTGCACAAGATGTGCCCATAGCTACTCCTTTAATTTGAAGGAAGTATTCATTGTTAAAGGTAAAAACATTGTGACAAAGAACCATTTCTAACAGCATTGTGAGTTTAATAACTTGATTGTTGCAAGTCCTTTGTTTAACAAATATAACCTTAAGAAATCTATCCCTACATCATTGGGTATGCAGGTGAAAAGAGAAATAACGTCTAGTGTTACCATATAATCTGTAGTTTCTAGAATATTGTTCTCATTGAAAGGTGCTAGTGTTTCTAAGAACTGTTTAGATCACGTAATATAGATCTAGTAGATTCCACGACTGGTCTCAAGTTTTTCTAGAAAAATAGATATTGTCTCAGTTAACCAGCCTCTGCCAGATACTATTGGTCTAAGCGAGGATTATGTGTGGTCTTGTGTACCTTAGGTAAACCTCTAATTACTGGTATCACAGGTTTCTCTATCAAAAATATTTGTAAAGTTCTTCATCAATAATCCCACACATCAACATGTCATATAAATCTGCATGTACTTTTATTAACTTATCTAGATCTGACATGCTCAGTCTCTTATAAGTAGTAGTGTCTGAGGGCATTTCTAACATAGTATCATGGTAGTAGCCGGTATCTAGAAGTACTGTAGCTCCCCCTTTATCAGCTTGTCGAATGACTATACTAGTATTGTTCTTTAAATCATGAAGGGCTAACTTCTTCCTTGGTGATTATTGTAAAAATCAAGTTTTATATTGTCAGATTCAAAAAACTTCAACAAATCATCACTGCAAGCTCTTTCAAAACTTTCCAATAAAGTATGTATAGCAGGCATATAAGTAGAAGGTTTTTTAAAAGACATAACATCAGTATTAAAACATTGTTGCCAAACTGTAAACCAAGTGCAATAGTTCTAACAAAACATTTTATATCAACAATTAAATCACTTACATCAGTCCCCTGAGAGGGAATGAAGGACAAACCTTTGTTCAAAACCTTTCTTTCATTGTCCATAAGCATGTGACTGGAAAGATTAATAATCAAGTCCTGGTTACAGTTTTGAAAGTTTTTTCTGAAGTTCTAACTGGCCTCCTATATCTACCTTTTCCTGGTTGTTTGTGGACTCAATTGCCTCATCTCCTGTCGAAAAGGGAGTGAAAACAAAGAGAAGTGTCATTAGATTCAGCTGAAACAGTTCCACTTGCTGACATAGGAGTTTTTCTTCTCACTACAGATGCTGACATGGTAGTTGTTTAAAAATTTACGAAACTGGACTAGGTTACCTCACTTGGGGTAAATGTTTTCAAAAGGCATTTCTGTTAGAAATGGCGTATGTCTCCCCTGATACGCTGTTTTAACTACGCTTCCCGCTTCTACCTAAAAAAATAGGAACTATTTTGATGTTGCTAAATAAACAACGCCCTGACTTTCACAATTACATTTATCTTTTATGTAATATTTAACATCTCTAATCGAGAACGTTGCCCCAACCTGAATAAATTTACAGTATTGGCAATGGCTACACTTATACATGCCCTTGTTCATTTTATATGTTTGAATTGGAGTTTCAAGTAGATTTTTAAGTGATGGTGCTTTTTTAAAAACAATACAAGGTTTTACACCTAAAATGGTATTAAATTGGTTTTCGTGTAAAAGAAATTCCCAATTGTTATACAACACTTCCCTAACCTGAGTTGCTTTGTCGTTAAATTGAGTAAGGAAGCTAATTTTATAATCAATACTTCTACATCTTTCGTTTTCCACACTTATGTTGTTATCTTGAGATTCCGACGTTTCTAACAAGGGTTGATTATAACCTGTCTTAAGAATTGAACTAAAATGTCCACTTTGCCTTTTACGTTTAACTTCCCACATAACTGTATGAATTAATTTAGTGGGATACCCTCTATTTAGAAACATATCACTTAGCTTAGAACATTCTTCTTCAAAAATATCATCATCTGGGCACATACGAGATGCTCGTACAAGTTGTCCTTTAACTACCCCTTTCTTTTGGAAAAAGGGGTGGCAACTTGAAAGATGTAGAAATGAATTGCTATATAAAGGTTTTCTAAATATTTTCGTATTGAACCTTCCATGTTCCATATTTTTCTCAATAACAATATCCAAAAAATTAATGGAAATTAAGCCCAAGCCATGTGTAAAGTCCAGAAAAGAAGTAAAAGAGTTCATTACTTTTATTAACTCGGAAGCTTCTTCCTCTGTACCTTTTATGATCATTAAAATATCGTCCTGGTAGCGTGTATACCAGACTACAATTTGACGATATAATATATGAGGAAAAAGAAATGTATGCTCCCAAAATGCCATCACGGAGTTAGCAAAGCTGCCACCACATGGGGAGCCCATAGCTACTCCGGATTGCTTCAAATAAATGTCTTTTTTAAAAATGAAATAGTTGTTGTTTAATACTAGTTCTAGTAGATTAATTATTAGATCAATCTCTTCACCTGGACAATGTTTTATTAACAGGAAGTCACGGACCCATTCCAAGCCTATGCTTTGTGGAATAACAGTATATAAATCCCTGATGTCTGCTGTTAGAAATTTGTAATCATTGTCAAATGGGATGTTATTTAAATGTTGTAAAACATGCCACGAATCCCTGCAAATCTGGGGTTCCGTTTTTAGATATTCCTTCAACTTATTATCTACCCATTAAGCACTTGGGTATGTAATAGAATTCCGCCCATCAATGATGGGCCTGAATGGAGGATCCTGCACATTTTTATGTAATTTAGGAACGCCAAACATAACTGGCAAAAGTGGGGCTGGCATGATCGAATAGTGATACATTTCAGTTGAAATACTTCCCTCAATGAATAAATCACTTAAAGCGTTTTTAATTCTTTGATACGCTTGATTCAGTTCATTAATGGACACTCTACTATAACTTGATGCTGACAGCATGATATTCATCTTGGCTGTATAATCACTTTCATGCATCAAGATAGCGCCCCCACCTTTGTCGGGTTTCATAACCCGTATTTCATACAGTTTTGCCCATTTTATTAAATCAAATTCATCTGCGGTAACTTGTTTATATGATTTACCACGGTTATTTAAATGTCTAAACTGAGCTTCACAAATTTTTTCATATAACAGTATGTTATTATCAAGTGGGGGATTGTAAACACTAGTAACTAATTCATTTCTTGGTGCACTCATGGAATCCCTCATTAATATTTGGAGGTTTAATTTCCGCGTATACAATTTAAGGTCACATAACAAGCGGGCAATATCCATTTTCGGAGGCAACACAAAACTGAAACCTTTAGCTAAAAGTTCTACAAAACTTAATGGTATGTCCATGGAGGTAAAGTTATAAACTTTAAAGTCATTAGCATTACTTGTAATGACATCGGGATACTTAGAGCAAGGAAGTCCGTTTACCTCCTGTATTTGATGAAAACTGTTCTGTTGTATCCCTTCTTGTTGGGTTTAAGATTCTTTTCAATTGACTGACCTGATAAACCCTGTTGTTGATTTTGTCGATAGGAACCTTGGTTCTGCTTGGAATTTCTTGATTTTGTTGTTTTGTTGGTTGTTGTTATTAAGCTCACTACGTCTTAGCGTGGAAGGTTCAGGTGAACTGGACGGGAAAGGACTGTTGGGCGTTGTTAAAAACAGTTCAGGTTCATCATCTATTTAAGTGTTCCTGTTTGTATTGTCATTATTTCTGGGCAGGAATCAACATCTGCACCCCCAATAGTAGATGGTGGATCGGATAAGCACTTCCGCTTGTTGCTTACTGCATATTTATTTTCCGTTTCTTGGTCTCACAGATCTTGTTAAGCAATACATTTATACTTGAAAAAATTCTAGTATAATCGAATTCATATCTGCTGAAATCAGGATCGGTTTTGATGTCATTATCGATTGTTGATAATTGTTCTTTAAGGTTTGACATTTGCTTGGTGTAATCATCAATTAAAAGTTGGAGCAAATTTAATCCTTGTTGGTTAAAGAATTCGATTAATTGAGAGTAAAATTGTGATTGCTTAATTATTCCTGAAGGATATTTCCATTGCCTTAACCCTTTGGGAACAATGTTTAGTTTAAGGCATTCACGGAAATACAATATCTCAATTTGAAGTTTTTTGTATTTAAAAAAATAATTGCCAAATAATTTAAAAGTATAAATTATATTATATGCGATGTTCTTTTTTTGTGAATTGACTTGAGCTCCAGATACATTACTTTGAAAATACAAACTAACAGTCGGCTTTGAAAAAGCATTCAGTTCAGGCAAGACATTTCCCATCGGGGTTTGACATTGTTACCTGCTTCGTATTAGGGAACTGTTTTGATTAAAATTATCAGTATTCCCAGTTCTTGGTTGGATATATTTTCTCAAGATACCTACTGCAATCAGTGTGAAAAGAGCTGGTGCATGGTATAACAGGAATTCTTTAGGGGCAGGGGGATTATAACTGTTTTGATGGGTTGGTGTTGGGATGCAGGTGTTAGTTTAGGTAGAGTTATTAATGAGCAATGAAGGAAATTCCCAAATTTCTTAGGATGGGATATACATACATCCTAGGCAGGCTTTACTGCAGCTCAAGGTGAGACTTAATTTGCTTGGTGTGGGTTACTGAAGCCTCAAGTTTAGATTGCTAACATCATATGGATTATGACAGATTCTTATAGAAACCAAAAACGTTTGCACAACCAACTCACTAAAGATCAAGTCTAAATGCAACAGTGCATTGAGCATAGCTCAGCCTCGCTTTTTTTTCTTCCATTTTTTGATGAAAATTCTCAAAGTCTGAGTAAAAGACCTCTGAATCAGTAGCTACTGTACTTGTATTAAAGGGCCCTTTTTGCTCTAGCTTTAAAGCTCACAGCTGACATTGCTTTCTGCACTTCTCGGAGTCTTGAATAAAAAACATGGGCGAGCTCAGCTCAGTGCAGGTTATAGTACTAGTAGGCAAACTAGAAAGGAAACCAATCCAAAAAAAAAAACAATAAATGCAACCACCTGAGCTCTGAGATTTACAACCTATAACAAATCACAGTTCTCTCACCACTATTATCCTGTGCTGCAGATCTAAGCAAGGCTCTCAACCTACCATTTCCAAAATGAGGAGCACTGGCCTTCATAATGTTGGAACAAATGGGCAAAATGTGGAACACGTAAAAATGGCTTACTAACAACTTAGCCTAGTATCTACCTATGAACCTTCCTAGTCAATTAACCCTAGGGCCTATAGAACCCTAGCCAAAAAGGTACCCTGGCTTTTGCACCCAGGAAAATTATTTTCCTGTGCCCCTGTCAAGCAGAGCCACAGAAGAGATCCCTGGGGTGAATTTCCTAATTCCCATCCAATTATCAAGATTTTTCTTGAAGAGTGCTAATGAGGAGCTCTGTTTGACATAGATAGGTAGTCTTTTCCAGAGTATGGGAAATCTCTGGGACAGGACTCTATCCCTCCAGCATGTACTGTTTATTGTAGTGACAAAGTTTAGGTCCCTAGAGCATGTAGCTCGGAGGGATTGGGATTTCTTTAAGTGGAGCATGTCCAATAGCTCTGGGTTTGACATAGCTTTGTATGTTAGACAGAGATCGTCTCTGAGTAGGCGATATGCGGCAGAGTAAAGCTGGAGTTTTTTGAGACTGTCTGTGTAGGGCATCTGTTTGAGGCCAGTAATCCTCTTTGTGAGGTATTTCTGTGGCCTTTCCAGTTGTTGTAGATGTCTTGTGAGGTACATACCATAAAGGGGCATTGTACTCTAATGGGTCTAATGAGTGATGAGTAGAGGGGAACAATGACCTATTTTTTTCTGGATGAGAAACCTTTTGTGATGAGATGAGCCACGTAGAAGGATTTTCTTACCACTGTGGTGATGTGATTATCAAAGGAGAGACTACTTTCCACCTGTGTCCCAAGGTCTCATCACACTTTCAGCGTTAAGTAGACTACCACTTATATGGTAGTTCATGGGTACAGAGTTTTTACCAAAGGAGATGGCAATACACTTTTTGGCATTGAGCTTCAGGCCATGGCTTTGACACCAGCCATCTGTCTCAGTGAGGCCCTTTTGTAGTATGTCCACATCATTAGGAGTTTCGATTATGGCTCCTAGTTTGCAGTCATCTGCAAACTTTGTTAGCCAAAGACCTTCTTTGTCAGCCTATACTTCAGGGAAGTAGATACAAAACAGGAGAGGACCCAGGACTGAACCCTGTGGTACTCCACTTGTCATTGGTCTGAAGTCAGATTTGGAGTCTGCTACTTTCACAGTGTGGGTTCTGTCCGTGAGCCAGTTAGCAACCCATCTTGTGACATAGGCATTTATACCTAGTTTAGTGAGCATATCTATAATTCCAGGTCATAGTAAGGTCATAGGATGGTTAAAATATGCTGTTTTTATTTATAAAAAATATCTTTTAATGAATTAATATGATTCAGTTCTATTTACCTTGGATATCAGTTAAAAAAACACTGAATGTATGACATCGGGATACTTAGAGCAAGGAAGTCCGTTTACCTCCTGTATTTGATGAAAACTGTTCTGTTGTATCCCTTCTTGTTGGGTTTCGTATTCCTTTTCGAATTGGACTGACCCCGCGAAAAATCCTGTTGTTGATTTTGTCGATAGGAACCTTGGTTCTGCTTGGAATTTGGGGCTTGATTTTGTTGTTTTGTTGGTTGTTGTTATTAATTCGCTCACTACGTCTTAGCGTGGAAGGTTCAGGTGAACTGGACGGCAAAGGACTGTTGGGCGTTGTTAAAAACAGTTCAGGTTCATCATCTATGTCTAAGTGCGTGTTCCTGTTTGTATTGTCATTATTTCTGCGAGGCAGGGAATCAACATCTGCTCCCCGCCCAATAGTAGATGGTGGATCGGGATAAGCACTTCCGTTGTCGTATGCTTGCTTATCTCTATTTATTTTCCGTTTCTTGGTCTCGCAGATCTTATTGAGCAATGCATTTATGCTAGAAAAAATTCTAGTATAATCGAATTCATATCTACTGAAATCAAGATCAGTTTTGATGTCATTGTCAATTGTTCTTTTAAGGTCTGACATTTGCTTGGTATAATCATCAATTAGAAGTTGAAGCAAAGTTAGTCCTTGTTTGTTAAAGAATTCGATTAATTGAGAGTAAAATTGTGATTGCTTAATTATTCCTGAAGGATATTTCCATTGCCTTAACCCTTTGGGAACAATGTTTAGTTTAAGGCATTCACGGAAATACAATATCTCAATTTGAAGTTTTTTGTATTTCAACAAATAATTGTCAAATAATTTCAAATTAGAAACTATATTAGATGCAATGTTATTGTTTTGTGAATTGACTTGAGCTCCAGATACATTACTTTGAAAATCACCAAACATAACAGTCGGCATGTTGAAAAAAGCATTCAGTTCAGGCAAGACATTTCCCATCGGGGGTTTGACATTGTTACCTGCTTCGTTATTAAGGGAACTGTTTTGATTAAAATTATCAGTATTCCCAGTTCTTGGTTGGGCTGGTGGAATACTAGTGGAAAGAACGTGACCTTGTCCAGTCTGTAACTCGGTCCCTGCTATTTGATGGCTACCAGTTGAAGTCAATTCACCGGGCACTGGGTTGAATCTCACCCCGGTTCTTGGTCGTACCACGGGAATATTAGAGCTGGTTACTAGATTATTGGGACGAACTGTTGAAGCTCTTTCCGTATTCAGGTTTTCCACTTTTTCTGCTAAATTTTCCACTCGCTGTGTAAGTTGTTGGATGAGAGCTGTAAGGTTACCAGTGGAATTACCAGGTAAATCCGCGTCTTGGCTGGAAGTCCTAGTAGAAATAGGACTAGCCGAAAACATCGACTGCGACTGTTGACTATCACAAATTTCAGCCATGAAAAACAAAACAAACCAAACTTAGAAAAAAGAAACCAAAGTGATAGTAACAAATAATGCCAAGTCGATGCCAAGAGAAATCTTTTTACTTGTTAGCGCTTTCATGCACGCCAATGCATGCTCTTCTTCAGACAAGTTTATACAGAAAAACACGTGGATATATATACATGCTGAAAACACAGCTTTAATTAAACAATTAAATAATTGATCATTGATTCTAATATGCTACAACGAAATCCTTTTGTGAATTCATTCATCTACTATTCCTGCTAACATTCACCATGAATCCATATTCATTAAAAAAAAACCTTTTTAAGGTTGATTTTCTTGTTCAACCAATGAATTCACAAAATGATTTTGTTGTAGCATATTAGAATAGAGTAATTAATTTGAGCTGTTTAATGATCAATTATTTAATTGTTTAATTAAAGCTGTATTTTCAGCATGTATATATCTCCTTTCCATAAAAATTATATAAATATATCATAAAGATCTCATGTTAATAAATGAATAGTAGAAGTAAAATATTAAAACATACTAAAACACATATTGCATAGTGAGACTTATGTTTAATGTTTCAAAGGTTTATGTAATAAAAATGGACTCAATGAAAATTTATCATTGAGACCATGACCTTTATTCGCAGATAGCTTAAAAATCCATTTTGCCTCAGCTTTTTCTGTCTTATTGCCAACATTACCAAGTCTTTCAGTCTCTGTTAACTGTCCTATTACTAAAAATCTAAAGGCATGTGTGGTGTCATTTTGTAGTACATGCTTGGCTAGGGCATTCCCTTCATTCTCTCTATGTATAGCATACAAATGCTCTCGTATCCTTTCTCTTAAGGTTCTATTAGTCTTTCCTATATAGAAACAATAACATTTTATGCAGGATGCTAAATAAATCACATTTCTTGACTTACAATCAGCGTATTCATTAAACTCATATTTAACACCAGTATCTGGATGTATGAAAACATTAGATTTCATTATATATATACACTGGTTGCAAGAGCGACATGCAAATGTACCCTTTCTCTCAGAGGAGATCTTATTTTTAGGCACTCTCTCATAACAAAGCATACGTTTTAAAGATTTAGTATTCTTATAGCTAAAGGATGGTTTTTCACCCACTAAGTCTTTTATACCATCATCTAACTGTAAAATGTTCCAATGTCTCTTAATAATGTTGACAATAGAAGTATTATTATTAGTAAAGGGTATCACTAGTCTCCTCTTATCATTATTCCTCACTATAGGTCTCTCATCTATGCTGCCTTGTTTTTTAATAAAAGGACGTCCTAGATGTGTACGTTCAAAAGTGTCCAATGAACGCATATCTCTATTGCAATAGCCTCTATGCCTAAAATCACTTTCTATAGTTTTTAATGCATCAGAGAAAACCAAATCATCACTAGTTATATTAGAAAAACGTTTCACTTGATTACTCACAATGTTTCTGTGTATATGGGGGGGGGGGGTGCATGCTACTTCTGTGAAGAATAGCATTCTTCCTACATACCTTCCTAAATACTTCTGTTTCTAGAGTATTGTCTTTTTTCCTCAATGTCACATCTAAAAAATCAATTGTATTTTGTGAATACATTTCAGTCAACCTAAGAAATGTGGTAGTTCCATTGATATATAGAACAAACTCTTTTAGGAGCTCTAGTGTGCCTCCCCAAATTAAAAAAAGATCATCAACAAAACGTTTGTAATATCTTATAGAAGTGGAGTAAGCCAAATGTTCTAAAACATACGTATTCTCCCAGTATGCTAACACAAGGTTAGTATAAGAGTTTGCACAAGGTGTGCCCATAGCTACTCCTTTAATTTGAAGGAAGTATTCATTGTTAAAGGTAAAAACATTGTGACAAAGAACCATTTCTAACAGCATTGTGAGTTTAATAACTTGATTGTTGCTAAGTCCTTTGTTTAACAAATATAAC
Source organism: Protopterus annectens (assembly GCF_019279795.1). NCBI lineage: Eukaryota > Metazoa > Chordata > Ceratodontiformes > Protopteridae > Protopterus > Protopterus annectens. The sequence goes on from NC_056750.1 coordinate 727,699,682, forward strand.
CTTAAGAAATCTATCCCTACATCATTGGGTATGCAGGTGAAAAGAGAAACAACGTCTAGTGTTACCATATAATCTGTAGTTTCTAGAATATTGTTCTCATTGAAAGGTGCTAGTGTTTCTAAGAACTGTTTCGTATCACGTAATATAGATCTAGTAGATTCCACGACTGGTCTCAAGTTTTTTTCTAGAAAAATAGATATTGTCTCAGTTAACCAGCCTCTGCCAGATACTATTGGTCTAAGCGGAGGATTATGTGTGGTCTTGTGTACCTTAGGTAAACCTCTAATTACTGGTATCACAGGTTTCTCTATCAAAAAATATTTGTAAAGTTCTTCATCAATAATCCCACACATCAACATGTCATATAAATCTGCATGTACTGCTTTTATTAACTTACCTAGATCTGACATGCTCAGTCTCTTATAAGTAGTAGTGTCTGAGAGCATTTCTAACATAGTATCATGGTAGTAGCCGGTATCTAGAAGTACTGTAGCTCCCCCTTTATCAGCTTGTCGAATGACTATACTAGTATTGTTCTTTAAATCATGAAGGGCTAACTTCTCTTCCTTGGTGATTATTGTAAAAATCAAGTTTTATATTGTCAGATTCAAAAAACTTCAACAAATCATCACTGCAAGCTCTTTCAAAACTTTCCAATAAAGTATGTATAGTAGGCATATAAGTAGAAGGTTTTTTAAAAGACATAACATCAGTATTAAAACATTGTTGCCAAACTGTAAACCAAGTGCAATAGTTCTAACAAAACATTTTATATCAACAATTAAATCACTTACATCAGTCCCCTGAGAGGGAATGAAGGACAAACCTTTGTTCAAAACCTTTCTTTCATTGTCCATAAGCATGTGACTGGAAAGATTAATAATCAAGTCCTGGTTACAGTTTTGAAAGTTTTTTTCTGAAGTTCTAACTGGCCTCCTCATATCTACCTTTTCCTGGTTGTTTGTGGACTCCAATTGCGCCTCATCTCCTGTCGAAAAGGGAGTGTAAAACAAAGAGAAGTGTCATTAGATTCAGCTGAAACAGTTCCACTTGCTGACATAGGAGTTTTTCTTCTCACTACAGATGCTGACATGGTAGTTGTATTTAAAACATCAGAGTTCACTGTATTCACACTGGAGCGTTGTTCACTGACTGCTGCTTCTACCTGAGAAGAGGAAGCAGGCATGGAAGGAGTAGGAGCAGATAAAGTGTTACGCTCAGAGAAAGGCATTTCAATGTTAGCACGCGTCGCAGCATATGTACACCTCTCAGCCACTGTGATAAGCTGTTGAGTAATACATGCTTCTCATAAAGCACAAGACAATTCATATATTTTCTCAAGATACCTACTGCAATCAGTGTGAAAAAAGAGCTGGTGCATGGTATAAACAGGAATTCTTTAGGGGCAGGGGGATTATAACTGTTTTGATGGGTTGGTGTTGGGATGCAGGTGTTAGTTTAGGTAGAGTTATTAATGAGCAATGAAGGAAATTCCCAAATTTCTTAGGATGGGATATACATACATCCTAGGCAGGCTTTACTGCAGCTCAAGGTGAGACTTAATTTGCTTGGTGTGGGTTACTGAAGCCTCAAGTTTAGATTGCTAACATCATATGGATTATGACAGATTCTTATAGAAACAAAAAACGTTTGCACAACCAACTCACTAAAGATCAAGTCTAAATGCAACAGTACATTGAGCATAGCTCAGCCTCGCTTTTTTTTCTTCCATTTTTTGATGAAAATTCTCAAAGTCTGAGTAAAAGACCTCTGAATCAGTAGCTACTGTACTTGTATTAAAGGGCCCTTTTTGCTCTAGCTTTAAAGCTCACAGCTGACATTGCTTTCTGCACTTCTCGGAGTCTTGAATAAAAAACATGGGCGAGCTCAGCTCAGTGCAGGTTATAGTACTAGTAGGCAAACTAGAAAGGAAACCAATCCAAAAAAAAAAACAATAAATGCAACCACCTGAGCTCTGAGATTTACAACCTATAACAAATCACAGTTCTCTCACCACTATTATCCTGTGCTGCAGATCTAAGCAAGGCTCTCAACCTACCATTTCCAAAATGAGGACCCCCTTAGAACCTTTTTAAGGCAATGCCAGATTGACAAATCTTCCAACATAGCAAACAATACCCAAAGAAACCTAAAGGTGCTATTACTCAATGCTAATCTTAACAAAGAAAATTCACACCCTACAAGATCTCCTCACTCTGGAAAATATAGGCATCTGTGCCATTACCAATGCATGGCTTAAATTTCCAGAAAGGACTCTGGTAATGCAAGGATTCAGTGTCTTGCACACATTTAGACCATCGGTTACACAGATGGATGGAGAGAGTCAAGCTATAGCAGCTATAAGATGATTATGTTGGTTAAACAGGATGAGGCCCTGGAATTTGTCCATGTGCAAATCACAATAAACAAAGTCCCATACCATATCTATGTTCCTAGAATCCGATAGCTCATATCTAGATCTATTGCAGACTCTCACCATTAAACCAAATGCCCTATTCATGGGAGACTTTAACTACCCTTCTGTACACTGGGAAGCACAGACTGCCTCATACTTGCAAGCAGAATGATTCCAGACTAATTCTCATAATGATAGGAGCTCTCTAATTAAACTGAACAGGAAACTATGAGGACTAATTATGTCCAACAAGGCCAATTATGAGATCAAGTTGGCCTTACAGGCTAAAGACAACCACAAGACGTTCTACAGCTAAGTCTGAAACCTCATAGGCACACACATCAGTGTTCCAGTTTGTTGGTCATTGGTTCCACCTTCACTGAGCAGACTAACAAAGCAAATTTGCTGAATGACAAATCCATATCAGACTTCACCCCCACCTCCTCCATGAAACACCTACTAGCATAACTTCAACAACTATTAACAGGGAGCAGGTCCTGACAGCATGCACTAAGGCCAAAAACACAGCCTCAGTGGGCCCTGGGAATATCATGGAATACCTCCCAAATAGCTTGAATCATGACCTATCAGGACCACTTTAGTCATTTTTCAACTGTAGGATTTAAACAGGCTTTATACCATGAGACTGAAGGATTGCAATGGTCATCCCACTTCACAAGGGAGAACCATTGACAGACTCCAGAAACTATAAACCTGTCATCTGACTAGTCTAATATGCAAAGCCATAGAGCAAGTTATCATGGAAATGATCAGTGAAGACATAGGCAGCCTTTAGGCACTGGAACCAACTTGGTTTGGCTTTGTCAAAGGAAAATCAAGCCTACTAAACCTGGTGGACTTGCTTGAGAAAGTCACCAAGGCAATAGATGAGGGGGAAACAGTACAATACCCAAGTTAGGTATAGTTGACAAACTCATTCAACTTGGCATAACCCCCCTACATAACTTGTTTATTGCCAGCTTGCTCACAGACAAGACCCAGGAAGTCAGGCATGGTGATACCATCTCCACTAATAGAGCAGTCACCAATGGGGTCCCTCAGGCCTCCATTCTGAGACTGCTCCTATTTACATCTACTTCTCAGAGGTAAAGGATAATATTAAGGGCCTTTGGATGACTGACTCTGCAGATGACTGCAAATTGGGAGCTATCATATTTTCCCCCCCCCCCCCCCCCATGGCACAAACATCTTACAAGTGGGTTGACTAGAGACAAATGGCTGCTGCTAAAGTCAGAGACTAAAACTCATTACCAAGAAATGTATTATACTGTGTTTTGGGGAAAAATGACACCCCAGCTAATAAGTCCATCGATAAGACACCACTAATAGTTGACCCAGTACACAGGGTTCTGGGAATATATAGAATGATTTTCTTACCACCTTGGCAACATGCTGGTTGATTGCTAGATTACTGTCTACATGTCACCCAGCTTTTAAGTAAGAGCATGGCATCCAGGGTCCAAAGAAAATATAGTGCTACTTTATTTGGCCCTTATCAGACCCATCATTGAGTATAATCCCCTTTTGACATGTATCTGGCCAAACACATGCAACAGTTGGAATGGCCACTAAGGTTCCTTACTAGAAGAATTCCGAGTTTAAACACTTTGTCCTGTACAAATTGCATGCCAAGACTGCAGGGGCATACTCAAATCAAGCTTTGATGGACTTTTGCACATCTGCAAAATGAACAGCACCAGAAATACTAGATCCAAGGATTTAAATTTTACTTGTGACATAAATAAGACATTAGTGAGACAGATATGTGTCTCGGAGGATCCCCATGGTCTGGAACAGGTTGCCCTTCCATAGGAAAAAGAGTCCATCCCCAACCCTTTTTAAGCATAACATTCACACAAGGTCTGGTCCCCATGTCTCTGATAAACAGAGGCAGACAGCAATGTGAAAACTAACATAACCCACACATAACCTTTAGAAACTTCCTAACTAATGCCCATGATACACAGAGACGCACTTTGTTTAGATTGCATAGCTAGGCTTATAAAGTGCCTGGTGGTCATTATTCATACGTTCATAGTTATATACTAGGCTAAACAGAATAAATCTTTTCAACAGAGTTTGAATATAAATAGTTTGTATTGCCACAGATCCTGCACCAAAATTCACAATACTGCCCCTGTTAACTAAAACTACAAGACTATGTACAGACACAAACACTTAAAACACTATAATCCTAATCACTCTGTTAGATCAGAAAAACAGAACCTGCTCAAAATCTACAAATAGCTTAGTTTATGGTGTCTTTCCAAAGGGATTTAATATTCATCAGCATGGAAGGATGTGGTAAACAGAACACATTGCTTTGCAAAGGATGATCTGCACTTGTCTCTCATAGATTTCTGAATATTATCTAAAACTTTATCTATCCCCCCTTAGAACCTTTTTAAGGCAATGCCAGATTGACAAATCTTCCAACATAGCAAACAATACCCAAAGAAACCTAAAGGTGTTATTACTCAATGCTAATCTTAACAAAGAAAATTCACACCCTACAAGATCTCCTCACTCTGGAAAATATAGGCATCTGTGCCATTACCAATGCATGGCTTAAATTTCCAGAAAGGACTCTGGTAATGCAAGGATTCAGTGTCTTGCACACATTTAGACCATCAGTTACACAGATGGATGGAGAGAGTCAAGCTATAGCAGCTATAAGATGATTATGTTGGTTAAACAGGATGAGGCCCTGGAATTTGTCCATGTGCAAATCACAATAAACAAAGTCCCATACCATATCTATGTTCCTAGAATCCGATAGCTCATATCTAGATCTATTGCAGACTCTCACCATTAAACCAAATGCCTATTCATGGGAGACTTTAACTACCCTTCTGTACACTGGGAAGCACAGACTGCCTCATACTTGCAAGCAGAATGATTCCAGACTAATTCTCATAATGATAGGAGCTCTCTAATTAAACTGAACAGGAAACTATGAGGACTAATTATGTCCAACAAGGCCAATTATGAGATCAAGTTGGCCTTACAGGCTAAAGACAACCACAAGCCGTTCTACAGCTAAGTCTGAAACCTCATAGGCACACACATCAGTGTTCCAGTTTGTTGGTCATTGGTTCCACCTTCACTGAGCAGACTAACAAAGCAAATTTGCTGAATGACAAATCCATATCAGACTTCACCCCCACCTCCTCCATGGAAACACCTACTAGCATAACTTCAACAACTATTAACAGGGAGCAGGTCCTGACAGCATGCACTAAGGCCAAAAACACAGCCTCAGTGGGCCCTGGGAATATCATGGAATACCTCCCAAATAGCTTGAATCATGACCTATCAGGACCACTTTAGTCATTTTCAACTGTAGGATTTAAACAGGCTTTATACCATGAGACTGAAGGATTGCAATGGTCATCCCACTTCACAAGGGAGAACCATTGACAGACTCCAGAAACTATAAACCTGTCATCTGACAAGTCTAATATGCAAAGCCATAGAGCAAGTTATCATGGAAATGATCAGTGAAGACATAGGCAGCCTTTAGGCACTGGAACCAACTTGGTTTGGCTTTGTCAAGGAAAATCAAGCCTACTAAACCTGGTGGACTTGCTTGAGAAAGTCACCAAGGCAATAGATGAGGGAAACAGTACAATACCCAAGTTAGGTATAGTTGACAAACTCATTCAACAGCATAACCCCCTACATAACTTGTTTGTGCCAGCTTGCTCTGAGACAAGACCCAGGAAGTCAGGCATGGTGATACCATCTCCACTAATAGAGCAGTCACCAATGGGGTCCCTCAGGCCTCCATTCTGAGACTGCTCCTATTTATCTACTTCTCAGAGGTAAAGGATAATATTAAGGGCCTTTGGATGACTGACTCTGCAGATGACTGCAAATTGGGAGCTATCATATTTTCACCCCCATGGCACAAACATCTTACAAGTGGGTTGACTAGAGACAAATGGCTCCTGCTAAAGTCAGAGACTAAAACTCATTACCAACAAATGTACTATACTGTGTTTTGGGAAAAATGACACCCAGCTAATAAGTCCATCGATAAGACACCACTAATAGTTGACCCAGTACACAGGGTTCTGGGAATATATAGAATGATTTTCTTACCACCTTGGCAACATGCTGGTTGATTGCTAGATTACTGTCTACATGTCACCCAGCTTTTAAGTAAAACATGGCATCAGGGTCCAAAGAAAATATAGTGCTACTTTATTTGGCCCTTATCAGACCCATCATTGAGTATAATCCCCTTTTGACATGTATCTGGCCAAACACATGCAACAGTTGGAATGGCCACTAAGGTTCCTTACTAGAAGAATTCGAGTTTAAACACTTTGTCCTGTACAAATTGCATGCCAAGACTGCAGGGGCATACTCAAATCAAGCTTTGATGGACTTGCACATCTGCAAAATGAACAGCACCAGAAATACTAGATCAAGGATTTAAATTTTACTTGTGACATAAATAAGACATTAGTGAGACAGATATGTGTCTCGGAGGATCCCCATGGTCTGGAACAGGTTGCCCTTCCATAGGAAAAGAGTCCATCCCCAACCCTTTTAAGCATAACATTCACACAAGGTCTGGTCCCCATGTCTCTGATAAACAGAGGCAGACAGCAATGTGAAAACTAACATAACCCACACATAACCTTTAGAAACTTCCTAACTAATGCCCATGATACACAGAGACGCACTTTGTTTAGATTGCATAGCTAGGCTTATAAAGTGCCTGGTGGTCATTATTCATACGTTCATAGTTATATACTAGGCTAAACAGAATAAATCTTTTCAACAGAGTTTGAATATAAATAGTTTGTATTGCCACAGATCCTGCACCAAAATTCACAATACTGCCCCTGTTAACTAAAACTACAAGACTATGGTACACAACCAGGCAGAAGTTACAAGTACATTTAGTTATGACAAATATGCATTGCTAGATGTATAACTGTAAATGAGGCACAAATCCTGCAGTATAACACAGTTCTCCCACTGTTGTGAATGCCAGCTACAAGGCTATGACAACAAACCAAGAAGGAATTACAAAAAAAACAACTTTTTAGGTTAAAACACAAACAAAATGGCATAAAGTTACAAAAAAGTAGCAAAAATGTTTAGGTAGGAGGAGTCATAAGACGCGATAGCATATGGGTAAGAAACTTTATGGATTTTAATACATAAGGAAATAAAGAGGGTAAAACCTCTGAACTCAAATATATTTACAACTGAATGAAAAAATAAATATATAAAAAATGCTGTTTTAACAAACAGACATGAACTTGTTTTCTGTTTGATACTGGCTTCTTCCAGATAGGCAAGGTTAGTACCATATCCTTTAGCAAATTTAAGCAGAGGCTGGGAGTGTTGATTTGTGTTTTACACTGTATGTAAGGTTAAGGTCACAGTTTCTTTTTTGTGGCAATTTTATTTTGCTTGCTTAAAAGTGAAATAATCTTAGATCTTTTCTCAAGGTTGAGACAGCCTGAGTACTATTAATCTGTTCTTGGACACAATACCTAAGTTTGGGAACTAAGAGAGGGAGAATATGTTCTGTTATAGTTTGCTGTAAGAGGTAAACAGGTTAGGTGGTGAGAGAGGGGTTTCAGACTGTAAGATGTTTTTTTCTGAATGTTTGTTGGCAAAAGGAGGAAAAATTCAGACTTGAGCAGTTTGTATATTTGATCAGAGAAAGACTATTTGTGGAATAAGAAGCCATTTGGCTTTGTTGAGGGTATCACAGTTGCATTTTCTCCTGGCAGAGAGGAAGCAAGCAGTGGTCTATACTGCTATACACTGCTGTATACATCTGAGAAACACAAAATTAAAAAGTTAAAAGACTGCAAACCTTATCACATTTTGTGACATGCAGCTAAGAGGAAGGGAATTTAAACAGTAATTTTAAGAGCCTGAGTGATTTGTGTGCAAACTGCTTATTTGATATATAAACTAGAAGAGTTTTGTGAGACATAAACTAATAACAAAATGTGGTATGAAAGATGAATGTTCTCATAACATTTTTCCAGCATTCAGCAATGAATCTATAATTGGAGATGTTGCACTGACATTTCTATTGTAACATCAGTTTATGTTCTATACTGTGCAATGCTTTGCATGAAAAACTACAGTTTACTAAGTGTTTTCTTTTTGACAGATTCATGAATATTATTTACTGTGCTGCTTCCTTAAACATTTTGTGTATTTTTAGATATTGACAAACAAGGCCATTCCAGTGCCTCTTTTTCTGCTTAAGTCGGTTTTCACGCAGAGAAATGTGGCAGAATTTGCACTTATCAATGGGTGATCCTGGCAGCATTGCAATATCGTCAAAGAAAGGAATTAAATTGCCTCTGCCCTTCTTATCTACCCTGTGCATCGATTTCTGCGACAACACAAGAACTCGTTACGCAGCTGAATAGCATTCATTCCCTTATAGTTGCTGTACCCTTGCATCACTGTAGGCAGATAGTAAAAATCAGAGGGGAAGAAAATTATCATTGTCATTAGGTTCCCAGCTGATCTAAAAGCCGACAAAGTCAATTGCAATCTCATATGATTTGGGCAGAAATGCAATTTAGATAATTTGAGATAAATTGAGATCTGAGATAGGCTTAGTGATGTCTTTTTCCTAACCATGCCTTTCAAATATGCCTCACAATCCATGCATCTAAAGGGACATTTTAGGGAACAAGTAATAAAATTAGTCAGTGGACTTTACTGCTAGAAACAAAAGTGTATTTTCTATCTTTTGGTGGACTAGGTTTTTACGTTATATTACCTTGTGATAAGGTTACTATGGTCTGTCCTCCTCACTTATCTTTTTTTCTTCACATCTCAGAGGCTGATTTTGTAAGAGCTTGACTGCACAGATACATTCATTTTTTCAAAGTGTAGGAAACAAAACACAGGCATATTTTACAATCACACAAATCCAGTGTATCAACACAATTACTATCTCACATATTTATTGAGGAAACTTAGAAAAATACATTAATTTCAACATGTATAATTATAGGCAACATGTTTAGGAATAGGGCAAATGTACCAGTATAGAATACAAAGATATTTTGCATGCCATTGAGACAAAATGGCATACTAAATTTGACAAACAATGAAAAACATACTTGTTGAGGCAATAACTTAACTTTGTCTTGATTTAAAGTTGTAAATACTATAGCTCAATTAAATTCAATCAATTTACTAAATTGAATCTGACAGAGACATTAGAAGTTCAATCACGTATGAATGTATTGTGGGACAGTATATTTGTTAAAGGAAAAATTGTACACATGTATGTAAAGAGCATCTGGACAATAATCTTTTAAATGCTGGATTTATTTTCAGAGCTTTACTGCATTTGTGCACTCCTATTGCACTATTTTGAGTATTATAGATTGGAGTTCTGGCTGTTTTGTTTTAATATATTTTGTCGTCCCATAAGCATTGTTTGGCTTTCCTGAATTTTGTTGCAGCAGTCCTGATGATACCTTGTCCTTGCACACACAGTCAATTCATTCCGTCCTCATAGTAGGGCCGTTGTAGTTGGAGCATATGTTTATAAAACTTCCTGCCAGGTGGTTCCTAGATCTTTAGACAACATTAGCATATCATCTATTCAACATTCAGTTGGTGAAGCAACCATTTGGGAAGACAATCATATCACAGACATTGTTTGGACAGGGTTATTAAATATGCCTTTCCACCTTAAACATGGCAACTATACAAAGTATGTGTGTGTGTGCAAATGAGCATTTTGAAGGGAATGCCCCAGTGCTGCAGTGATATACACCTTTCTCTAACACACACCCTATCTATCTGGCTAATGCCAGCTGCAGTAATCGCACTATTGTGCACAAGCATCACATATATACCCGTGCACAATTTTTAGAGTCAACAGTCAGCCTATTACATCTTTGAAATGTGAGAGAAAACTAGAGTAGCCAGAGAAAACCCATGCAGGTACAAAAATGACATACAGACCCAACAAGTAAGTCACCACAGCCAAAACATCAATCTGGAAAATGTATTACTGTGGCAGTATCATTCACTGTAACACTGCGCCACCGCATTCTGCCTCAACACATTATAAATTAGACAATTAAACTAGGTTACTTTCTTAATTGTGCTTAGTACATTAGGTACTTTTTTTTTTTTTTTTTACAATATCTGTATCTGTCTATTTATATACACACATTTGTACATATAGGGGTTCACTACTAAATATCGAAATTCCACAATCCCAAGACACTAAATACCAATGACCAGAATCTCGAGATTGAGGTATCTCGAAAACAATGAATGGAGATTGCCATACAGTGCGGAACAGGAACTTTGCCATTCACTCCACTGTATTGCGATCTTGGAGTTGGTATATTTAAGTTGTAGGGGTGTGGAGAGGATGCAGTGAGGATTGCCCCCTACAGGAACATTCATACAGTTGGTTTTGTATTTTTTTCTTAGTTTGAGATTCTGCAATCTCGAGATTCTGGTCATCTGTTTTCAGAGTCTCAGGATTGTGGAATTTTGATATTTAGTAGTGAACCCCCCCCCCACACACACACACACACACACACACACATATATATACTTCATAACACTGAAATATCAAAACACTGAAACCAAAACAATGAAACTTCAAAATCTTGAAAACTCAAAATGCTGAAATTCAAAACACTGAGAACACATATCATACATATACTGAGTTTAAACAACATAAATCATAGCTCTTTCCACAAAGTATAAGCAGGGGGGGCAAGCCTCCCTTCACCACCCATGTGGGGGGTTGTGCCCCCCACACCCCCTGCTGCTTCTATATATCAACTCCAAGATTGCACTTCAATACACTAAGTGCAATCTTGGAGTTGATATAAAGTAGCAGGGGGTGTGGGGAGCAGGTGGGTTTGCCCCCCTGATTACACTTGGTGGAAAGTGCTATGATTTATGTTGTTTAAACTCAGTATATTTATTATATATGAATCTGGATTCGGCAACCCGAACTGAACTGGACAAACTGAAAAAATGCTGAAGCGAAAGATAGAAAGACCACACTGGCAGATGATAAATTTAGCTTTCTTCCACTTTATTTAATCGTGGACTTCTTCAGAAAACCAGGATGCCTCCCTACATCCTGGTTTTATTTACAAAAACAGGAAATGATGTAAAAATCATGTCATACATGTATATACATAAAAATGAAACATTATAACTCAATGTCATGATTGTGACTTGTCACCAGATTTATCAGAAATTTAAAAATACTTGATTAAAAACCATTTTTGTTTTATGTTTTTTGTATTTAATATATTTTTATCTCTTTCTCTTGATTTGTGTTCTTTGCTGTTGTGTTGTGTTATATTGTATTTATATTACTTGCAAGCAGAATGATTCCAGACTAATTCTCATAATGATAGAAGCTCTCTAATTAAACTGAACAGGAAACTATGAGGACTAATTATGTCCAACAAGGCCAATTATGAGATCAAGTTGGCCTTACAGGCTAAAGACAACCACAAGACCTTCTACAGCTAAGTCTGAAACCTCATAGGCACACATCAGTGTTCCAGTTTGTTGGTCATTGGTTCCACCTTCACTGAGCAGACTAACAAAGCAAATTTGCTGAATGACAAATCCATATCAGACTTCACCCCCACCTCCTCCATGAAACACCTACTAGCATAACTTCAACAACTATTAACAGGGAGCAGGTCCTGACAGCATGCACTAAGGCCAAAAACACAGCCTCAGTGGGCCCTGGGAATATCATGGAATACTTCCCAAATAGCTTGAATCATGACCTATCAGGACCACTTTAGTCATTTTTCAACTGTAGGATTTAAACAGGCTTTATACCATGAGACTGAAGGATTGCAATGGTCATCCCACTTCACAAGGGAGAACCATCGACAGACTCCAGAAACTATAAACCTGTCATCTGACTAGTCTAATATGCAAAGCCATAGAGCAAGTTATCATGGAAATGATCAGTGAAGACATAGGCAGCCTTTAGGCACTGGAACCAACTTGGTTTGGCTTTGTCAAGGGAAAGTCAAGCCTACTAAACCTGGTGGACTTGCTTGAGAAAGTCACCAAGGCAATAGATGAGGGGGAAACAGTACAATACCCAAGTTAGGTATAGTTGACAAAACTCATTCAACTTGGCATAACCCCCCCTACATAACTTGTTTATTGCCAGCTTGCTCACAGACAAGACCCAGGAAGTCAGGCATGGTGATACCATCTCCACTAATAGAGCAGTCACCAATGGGGTCCCTCAGGCCTCCATTCTGAGACTGCTCCTATTTACATCTACTTCTCAGAGGTAAAGGATAATATTAAGGGCCTTTGGATGACTGACTCTGCAGATGACTGCAAATTGGGAGCTATCATATTTTTCACCCCCCCCCATGGCACAAACATCTTACAAGTGGGTTGACTAGAGACAAATGGCTGCTGCTAAAGTCAGAGACTAAAACTCATTACCAAGAAATGTATTATACTGTGTTTTGGGGAAAAATGACACCCCAGCTAATAAGTCCATCGATAAGACATCACTAATAGTTGACCCAGTACACAGGGTTCTGGGAATATATAGAATGATTTTCTTACCACCTTGGCAACATGCTGGTTGATTGCTAGATTACTGTCTACATGTCACCCAGCTTTTAAGTAAGAGCATGGCATCCAGGGTCCAAAGAAAATATAGTGCTACTTTATTTGGCCCTTATCAGACCCATCATTGAGTATAATCCCCTTTTGACATGTATCTGGCCAAACACATGCAACAGTTGGAATGGCCACTAAGGTTCCTTACTAGAAGAATTCAGAGTTTAAACACTTCGTCCTGTACAAATTGCATGCCAAGACTACAGGGGCATATTCAAATCAAGCTTTGATGGACTTTTGCACATCTGCAAAATGAACAGCACCAGAAATACTAGATCCAAGGATTTAAATTTTACTTGTGACATAAATAAAACATTAGTGAGACAGATATGTGTCTCGAAGGATCCCCATGGTCTGGAACAGGTTGCCCTTCCATAGGAAACAGAGTCCATCCCCAACCCTTTTTAAGCATAACATTCACACAAGGTCTGGTCCCCATGTCTCTGATAAACAGAGGCAGACAGCAATGTGAAAACTAACATAACCCGCACATAACCTTTAGAAACTTCCTAAATAATGCCCATGATACACAGAGACACACTTTGTTTAGATTGCATAGCTAGGCTTATAAAGTGCCTGGTGGTCATTATTCATACGTTCATAGTTATATACTAGGCTAAACAGAATAAATCTTTTCAACAGAGTTTGAATATAAATAGTTTGTATCGCCACAGATCCTGCACCAAAATTCACAATACTGCCACTGTTAACTAAAACTACAAGACTATGGCACACAACCAGGCAGAAGTTACAAGTACATTTAGTTATGGCAAATATGCATTGCTAGATGTATAACTGTAAATGAGGCACAAATCCTGCAGTATAACACAGTTCTCCCACTGTTGTGAATGCCAGCTACAAGGCTATGACAACAAACCAAGAAGGAATTACAAAAAAAAACAACTTTTTAGGTTAAAACACAAACAAAATGGCATAAAGTTACAAAAAAGTAGCAAAAAACAATGTTTAGGTAGGAGGAGTCATATGAAGCGATAGCATATGGGTAAGAAACTTTATGGATTTTAATACATAAGGAAATAAAGAGGGTAAAACCGCTGAACTCAAATATATTTACAACTGAATGAAAAAGTAAATATATAAAAATGCTGTTTTAACAAACAGACATGAACTTGTTTTCTGTTTGATACTGGCTTCTTCCAGATAGGCAAGGTTAGTACCATATCCTTTAGCAAATTTAAGCAGAGGCTGGGAGTGTTGATTTGTGTTTTACACTGTATGTAAGGTTAAGGTCACAGTTTCTTTTTTGTGGCAATTTTATTTTGCTTGCTTAAAAGTAAAATAATCTTAGATCTTTTCTCAAGGTTGAGACAGCCTGAGTACTATTAATCTGTTCTTGGACACAATACCTAAGTTTGGGAACTAAGAGAGGGAGAATATGTTCTGTTTTAGTTTGCTGTAAGAGGTAAACAGGTTAGGTGGTGATACAGAGAGAGGTTTCAGACTGTAAGATGTTTTTTTCTGAAAGTTTGTTGGCAAAAGGAGGAAAAATTCAGACTTGAGCAGTTTGTATATTTGATCAGAGAAAGACTATTTGTGGAATAAGAAGCCATTTGGCTTTGTTGAGGATATCACAGTTGCATTTTCTCCTGGCAGAGAGGAAGCAAGCAGTGGTCTATACTGCTATACACTGCTGTATACATCTGAGAAACACAAAATTAAAAAGTTAAAAGACTGCAAACCTTATCACATTTTGTGACATGCAGCTAAGAGGAAGGGAATTTAAACAGTAATTTTAAGAGCCTGAGTGATTTGTGTGCAAACTGCTTATTTGATATATAAACTAGAAGAGTTTTGTGAGACATAAACTAATAACAAAATGTGGTATGAAAGATGAATGTTCTCATAACATTTTTCCAGCATTCAGCAATGAATCTATAATTGGAGATGTTGCACTGACATTTCTATTGTAACAGTAAACTGTAGTTTTTCATGCAAAGCATTGCACAATATAGAACATAAACTGATAAGTGTTTTCTTTTTGACAGATTCATGAATATTATTTACTGTGCTGCTTCCTTAAACATTTTGTGTATTTTTAGATATTGACAAACAAGGCCATTCCAGTGCCTCTTTTTCTGCTTAAGTCGGTTTTCACGCAGAGAAATGTGGCAGAATTTGCACTTATCAATGGGTGATCCTGGCAGCATTGCAATATCGTCAAAGAAAGGAATTAAATTGCCTCTGCCCTTCTTATCTACCCTGTGCATCGATTTCTGCGACAACACAAGAACTCGTTACGCAGCTGAATAGCATTCATTCCCTTATAGTTGCTGTACCCTTGCATCACTGTAGGCAGATAGTAAAAATCAGAGGGGAAGAAAATTATCATTGTCATTAGGTTCCCAGCTGATCTAAAAGCCGACAAAGTCAATTGCAATCTCACATGATTTGGGCAGAAATGCAATTTAGATAATTTGAGATAAATTGAGATCTGAGATAGGCTTAGTGATGTCTTTTTCCTAACCATGCCTTTCAAATATGCCTCACAATCCATGCATCTAAAGGGACATTTTAGGGAACAAGTAATAAAATTAGTCAGTGGACTTTACTGCTAGAAACAAAAGTGTATTTTCTATCTTTTGGTGGACTAGGTTTTTACGTTATGTTACCTTGTGATAAGGTTACTATGGTCTGTCCTCCTCACTTATCTTTTTTTCTTCACATCTCAGAGGCTGATTTTGTAAGAGCTTGACTGCACAGATACATTCATTTTTTTCAAAGTGTAGGAAACAAAACACAGGCATATTTTACAATCACACAAATCCAGTGTATCAACACAATTACTATCTCACATATTTATTGAGGAAACTTAGAAAAATACATTAATTTCAACATGTATAATTATAGGCAACATGTTTAGGAATAGGGCAAATGTACCAGTATAGAATACAAAGATATTTTGCATGCCATTGAGACAAAATGGCATACTAAATTTGACAAACAATGAAAAACATACTTGTTGAGGCAATAACGTAACTTTGTCTTGATTTAAAGTTGTAAATACTATAGCTCAATTAAATTCAATCAATTTACTAAATTGAATCTGACAGAGACATTAGAAGTTCAATCACGTATGAATGTATTGTGGGACAGTATATTTGTTAAAGGGAAAAATTGTACACATGTATGTAAAGAGCATCTGGACAATAATCTTTTAAATGCTGGATTTATTTTCAGAGCTTTACTGCATTTGTGCACTCCTATTGCACTATTTTGAGTATTATAGATTGGAGTTCTGGCTGTTTTGTTTTAATATATTTTGTCGTCCCATAAGCATTGTTTGGCTTTCCTGAATTTTGTTGCAGCAGTCCCTGATGATACCTTGTCCTTGCACACACAGTCAATTCATTCCGTCCTCATAGTAGGGCCGTTGTAGTTGGAGCATATGTTTATAAAACTTCCTGCCAGGTGGTTCCTAGATCTTTAGACAACATTAGCATATCATCTATTCAACATTCAGTTGGTGAAGCAACCATTTGGGAAGACAATCATATCACAGACATTGTTTGGACAGGGTTATTAAATATGCCTTTCCACCTTAAACATGGCAACTATACAAAGTACGTGTGTGTGTGCAAATGAGCATTTTGAAGGGAATGCCCCAGTGCTGCAGTGATATACACCTTTCTCTAACACACACCCTATCTATCTGGCTAATGCCAGCTGCAGTGATACGCACTATTGTGCACAAGCATCACATATATACCCGTGCACAATTTTTAGAGTCAACAGTCAACCTATTACATCTTTGAAATGTGAGAGAAAACTAGAGTAGCCAGAGAAAACCCATGCAGGTACAAAAATGACATACAGACCCAACAAGTAAGTCACCACAGCCAAAACATCAATCTGGAAAATGTATTACTGTAAGGCAGTATCATTCACTGTAACACTGCGCCACCCGCATTCTGCCTCAACACATTATAAATTAGACAATTAAACTAGGTTACTTTCTTAATTGTGCTTAGTACATTAGGTACTTTTTTTTTTTTTTACAATATCTGTATCTGTCTATTTATATACACACATTTGTACATATAGGGGTTCACTACTAAATATCGAAATTCCACAATCCCGAGACACTAAATACCAATGACCAGAATCTCGAGATTGAGGTATCTCGAAAACAATGAATGGAGATTGCCATACAGTGCGGAACAGGAACTTTGCCATTCACTCCACTGTATTGCGATCTTGGAGTTGGTATATTTAAGTTGTAGGGGGTGTGGAGGGATGCAGTGGGGATTGCCCCCCTACAGGAACATTCATACAGTTGGTTTTGTATTTTTTTTTCTTAGTTTGAGATTCTGCAATCTCGAGATTCTGGTCATCTGTTTTCAGAGTCTCAGGATTGTGGAATTTTGATATTTAGTAGTGAACCCCCCCCCCCCCCCACACACACACACACATATATATACTTCATAACACTGAAATAGCAAAACACTGAAACCAAAACAATGAAACTTCAAAATCTTGAAAACTCAAAATGCTGAAATTCAAAACACTGAAAACACATATCATACATATACTGAGTTTAAACAACATAAATCATAGCTCTTTCCACAAAGTATAAGCAGGGGGGGCAAGCCTCCCTTCACCACCCATGTGGGGGGTTGTGCCCCCCACACCCCCTGCTGCTTCTATATATCAACTCCAAGATTGCACTTCAATACACTAAGTGCAATCTTGGAGTTGATATAAAGTAGCAGGGGGTGTGGGGAGCAGGTGGGTTTGTCCCCCTGATTACACTTGGTGGAAAGTGCTATGATTTATGTTGTTTAAACTCAGTATATTTATTATATATGTTTTCAGTGTTTTGAGTTTCAGTGTTTTGGTCTTCTATATTATGAAGTTTTCTCATTTTCATTATTTTGAGCTTTCAGTGTTCTGGAGTGAATCCATATACATGTACATATATATGTATATATATATATGTGTATATATATATATATATATATATATATATATATGTGTGTGTGTGTGTGTGTGTGTGTGTGTGACAAAAAGAGACAAGATACCCTTTAAATATCGAAATACCCTTTCAATGTGGAGACAGCAAGCAAGGTAGAAAATCCATTAAACAGCGGTTGTTTCAGTATAGTAAATATAATCCAACAGCAAGAGTAAAAGTTATTACAAGTTTAATGATTATGTGAGCGCTTTCGCGGATGCACCATTCCGCTTCATCAGACATTACAAAGTGCATTGAATTCAATCAATTTATATATACATAGTTAAACTCATTAATCAATTAGTATTGACAAAGGATTAAATCATTAAAACCTTAAACGAATACTATAATAAAACAGCATTGCTTATTATATCAGATTTTTTGGATGTTACTATATCTTTGACCAAACAATGGAAAACACATTTATAAGAAGCCTTGTTACAGGCCTTCATTTTTACATAGGGATAGCATGCATGACACTAGATTATTTAGAAACATAATTAAGGGACAAGCAATGCATCTTTCCAGATTGTGTTGTGAAGAGCAAACACTAACTGGAGAGAGAGAAAATTTGAAGCAAGGCTTCATTACAAGAGGATATCATGAACATGAGATTAATGAAGCGTGCTCACAAGCGGTGACCCTATGACCAAGTAGGGCCAAACCCTTCTTTGCTTTGAACAATGATTTTGAACAAAGAAGAAAGAAAAAAGAGCTGTATAATGGTTTGAACATTGTTTTTCCATATTCAGTGAATGTGAGCAGGGTGGAGGAAGCTGTTTTGTCTAATTGGCATATATTATTAGTGGATGACCGCACCAGAGAATTATTAGGTGGAACTCCCAAATTTACTTATAGTAACAAACAATGCTTAAAACAACGGTTATGTTACCGTCATCCTGAATCACTAACAGAGATATCAATGTAGTGAACATGGGCACTAAGAAATATGGCACTTGTGCCCAATGTCACTACATTGATGAATCCTGCTTTTTTAAACATCCGGACACTGAATGCCTTTGGGAACTCAGAGCGACCGGAGATTGTCATACAAGAAATGTGGTATATATAGCCCACTGTTTGCTATGTTTTAGATACTATGTGGGGAAGACAAATAGGATGCTGCGGGGGAGGATTAGGGACCATATCTATTGTACTAATAGAGGTCAGGATTACAGTGCCATAACGAAGCACACTTTAAGCATGGGAGAGGGTCATGTGTTTCTATTTCAGATTTTACACGTTCAATATGAGAATGTGAGAAGAGGGGACATTATTACTGAAACTGAGAAATCTGAGATACAGTGGATTCTCAGACTGGGTGCTCATAGGGGCAGAGGCTTAAATGAGACTGTCTCTTTGAAGCCCATATTAAAAAGTAGGAAGCTCAAACATTAATTAAGATGCTCTTATGTAGCTGCGATGAATAATGCTGCTAATGACTATAAAATTTATATATATGTTGTTTTTAATTTTTAATCTGATATAATAAGCAATGCTGTTTTATTATAGTATTCGTTTAAGGTTTTAATGATTTAATCCTTTGTAAATGCTAATTGATTAATGAGTTTAACTATGTATATATAAATTGATTGAATTCAATGCACTTTGTAATGTCTGATGAAGCGGAATGGTGCATCCGCGAAAGCGCTCACATAATCATTAAACTTGTAATAATTTTTACTCTTGCTGTTGGATTATATTTACTATACTGAAACAACTGCTGTTTAATGGACTTTCTACCTTGCTTGCTGTCTCCACATTGAAAGGGTATTTCGATATATACATATATATATATATATATATATATATATATATATATATATATATATATATATAGTTTACTATCAAAATGAAGAATGAAGGCTTGGCAAACACGGGCATATCAAACGTCATTTGGCTGATTCCCATAAATCTTGACTTTCAGTTCTCAGAGTGTCCTTTGCAGCAAATGCAACTGTGCATTCACTGATATGTATTTGATGCTATGAACAGAGATCATGGTACAGTGTTGATTGGGAAATTTATCATTTTCTTCACTGTACTGTGATCTCAAAGTTAGAATATATACTTTGCAGGGGGGTGGGGGGTGCAGGGGGGCTTAGCCCCTTGCAAAAACATGAAGTCTATCATTATGCAGTACTTAACTGCGTTTGTTCATACTGTTGGAAAGCAAGCAGGTAAGTTGTGGCAGGTAAGTATTATCCTGACTAACGTCGAAAACTGCTGAATTCGAAATGTTAGCTATTTTGATTCAGCAATGTCAGCTAATTAATATGCAGAACATATAAACTGCATTTTTGTCTAGTTTACATTGTGATGTTAGACATTCTGATAATAAACATATATATATATATATATATATATATATATATATATATATATATATATATATACTGGACCCAAGACGATGGTGCGCGTATCCAACAAGGTGCACGGAACCCAAATTCTAATAGAAAATTCAAAAATCTTCCAGCACTCAACAAAAATAAAATTAAAAGGCCACATGTGAGTTAAAGGCTTTATTTAGCCACACAGTCTGCCCCACAGACCAGTTTCGCTTAACAAAGCGTCATCAGCGTAATCACCATACGCAAGTACGTCTATTTTAAACTCATCTGCCCTTAAAGAAACAGTTCAATTTGTGCACATGCATACTAAATCATATAGACTGCATATATACAAAAATGCACATTTGCCAAAATTAAACTCTAATAAATAAGCATTTAGAGTGAACCTTACAGCCCAAATATTCATACAACACTGTAATCATGCATACTATATTTTGTATTTTATATATATATATACACACATATATAAATGTGAATGAACAAATAAATAAATCAGCCCACCAGAACACGTATGTAATTACCACACAACTAGGTCCCTATTATGGCAAAAAAAACATTAAATAAACCTTAATTACCAAATCACCTAGATACAAAATTCTAAAAGGATATAGCTCCATTTAATAAATACCAAAAAAGCTACCAATGGTCATTAAGACCTGGCTTAAATAAAGCCCCTAAATTAACAATCCACCTACGTTCCTTAACAGTCAAAATGTTATGTCGGGCAACCTCATTATTTACTGAGGTATTGATTTTATCAATCCCTATTGTACTAAAATATGTTTATATAGGGCACTACGGGTCCTTTTGCATTTTATATCACTAATATGGAGAGCTATCCTTTGCTTTAATATGCAAGAGGTCTGTCCTACATAAAATGCCCCACACTGGCATATAGCCATATAAACCACCCAGGAGCTAGTACAAGTAACCAAACATTTAATGTCATATACTTTTCTGGTATTAATAGATGTAAATGATGCAGTTTTGGACATTAATTTACAATATTTACAGTGACCACAGTATGTACTGCCTTTGATTTTGAGTCCAACTTCCTCTGTTAGACATAGCCCTTTCTTAAAAGATGATAAATATTGTCCTACTGACTTACCCTTCCTGTACCCAAACTCACATCTAGAATTTAACATGGTAGAAAAAATGGATCTGTATATAAAATATTCCAATATTTAGAAATAACTTGCTTAATTTTGGCAGTGTTACTAGCATAAGTAGTGATGAATCTCACATTCGTAGTCCGACCATTTCTGGGACTCGATCTATCCTGTAACAACTCCCCTCTATCCATATTCCTAACCATTTTTTGTACCTGTTCAATGGCCCCTCTCTTATATCCTCGAGCCAAAAAGCGATATTTTAAATCTGTCTCTTGTATTTCGTATTCCCTACTGTTAGAACAAATTCTCGTAATCCTCTGAAACTGTGCCTTTGGAATATTATTGATGGTATGAGAAGGGTGGCAACTGTGGGCATGAAGAATAGAATTTTTTAGAGAAAGGTTTACGATATAACGAGGTAACTACTGTGCCATCAAGCACTTTAGTCACATTGACATCTGAAAAATCAACCGTAAACATATCTAATTTGCCAATAAATGTGATGCCATACTCATTTGCATTTAAATACCTCTTAAAACCCTCCCAATCTTGTAAACTCCCATTCCAAACTACCCAACAGTCGTCTAAATAACGTCGCCACATAACCAACTGTGCTGAATATGGAAATCCTTCCTTCCAAGTATCCCATAAACAGGTCGGCATATATAGGGGCAAAAGTAGCCCCCATTGCTGTGCCTTTAACCTGCAAATACCAATTGTTATTAAACTTAAAGGCATTATGCTCTAACACCAACTTTAACAAGGACAATAAGAATTCCATCTCAACCTCAGAATACAAACTGGACTCAACCATCCAATAATGAACCCCCTTTATACCTCCTTTATGTGGAATACTAGTATAAAGGGATTGTACATCCAAAGTTCCCAGTAGGGAATGCGTAGAAAGCTGTAAATCATCCATGAGTTGCAAAAATTGCTTTGTATCCCTAATTCTGGCTCTAATGAAGGGCAAAAAAGGTTTGAGATTAAATTCCAGAAATTCAGACAATGATTGAGTTAATGAACCTCTACCGGCCACAATTGGCCTCCCTGGAGGATTATACAATGTTTTGTGAATTTTGGGAACTAAATAGAAATATTGAAAAGTTGGACTTCCCACTGTTAGTTGTTGCACTATATCATCACTAATAACATTATTTCATTTTGTTTCTAAAAGAAACTTGTCAATAGCAGTTTTGAACCCTTCACTAGGATCCATAGGTAAGGGACAATAAGATATGGGGTCTGTTAACTGTCTTTTAACTTCTTGCTCGTATTGCATCGTGTCCCAAATCACTACAGCCCCTCCTTTATCTGCCCTAGTAATAACTACATCATGTTTATTGACAAGGGACTTTAAAGCATTACGTTCTTCCAAAGTCAGATTATATGAAGTACAACAAAAAATGTCAGCCTGATTGACTTGTAGTAAGGACTTTTGAACAGCTAGTACTACATGAGTTACATTATTATATACTGGTTGAAAATTAGATTTTTTAAACCTAAAACCACAATTATCACCCGAGAATGTTCCCGGTTGATGGGCAAAATAATATTTTAAATTCAAATTTCTGCAAAATTGTTTGATATCATTGACAGTATCATATTGTGACACAAAAAATGAAGGCACATAATTCAATCCTTTATTCAATAGCTTTAATTCACTTGGTGTAAAAATATGCTGTGTCAAATTGACCACTATTTGGTTTATGCCATTAGGGTCATTATGACTGCCTGCTCTTAATGCAAACAAAACCGGATCTGCAGGGCCTACCAACTGGCCCGAAACCTTGCTTCCATCTTGTCTTCCCCGATGTTTGCAACCTCCTCTCCTAAAGGGGTTTTAGTTCTTTTTGAAACTGGTGATTCTGACAATATTAAATCACCCTGCTCGGGTTCAGTATCAGTTTTAGAATAACCAGATGAACCTTCTGATACACTAGAAACAGTATTTTGACGACGCAAAATAGAGCGTACTCGTTTTCGTTTAGGTCTATTTTGTTTACCATCTTCAAAATGTACACCTTTCCTTTCTTTCTTCCAGGAAAATATCTTGTCATTTTTTAAGTCATTAATGTCCCTCTGATACTTCCGCATTTTTCGACCCTGCAGCTCCTTATCAAATTTATCCATGTCAAACAAAATGCCCATACATTTGTTGATACTCATTAGTGCCCTCAAAAGATAAGGTACGTTCGTGACAAGCCTGTAATTTGGCAAATTAATCTGGCAATTGTTTATCATAATAGTCAATAAGTAGCTCCATAAACATATTAGAAGCTACTAACTGTACTCCACGCCATTTTTTCATAAAATCCGCATCTTCGTTCCCCAATCCAGGCTCTAACTGGACCCTGAGACCTCGCGGAACTATCTTTGCTTGTATATAAGCTTTTAATAACTCATTATGCCAAACCAGCGAACGTACCTTTTTAGTTATGTCTGCCAACTGCTGAAAATGCTGTTTTATGTCCATATTCCCCATGTTAATGGAGCATTCATCGTCCTTATGCGATCCAGTAAAAATAGAATAATCATCTTTGTCTGCAGTCAGATTGTCCATAAACGATTTGAAATCCAGACGTACCACCATTACAAAAAGCGGCTGTGAACCACTCAAAAGTATAAAGCCTACAAACGCATATAATCCACTGCGTCTGTTTTCCAAGCCAAAATAGGCCTGGCTTTGGAACAGCACTCAAAAGTGTATACCACTAGACCCAAGACGATGGTGCGCATATCCAACAAGGTGCACGGAACCCAAATTCTAATAGAAAATTCTAAAATCTTCCAGCACTCAATAAAAATAAAATTAAAAGGCCACACGTGAGTTAAAGGCTTTATTTAGCCACACAGTCTGCCCCACAGACCGGTTTCGCTTAACAAAGCGTCATCAGTGTAATCACCATACGCAAGTACGTCTATTTTAAACTCATCTGCCCTTAAAGAAACAGTTCAATTTGTGCACATGCATACCAAATCATATAGACTGCATATATACAAAAATGCACATTTGCCAAAATCAAACTCTAATAAATAAGCAACAGAGGAAGTTGGACTCAAAATCAAAGGCAGTACATACTGTGGTCACTGTAAATATTGTAAATTAATGTCCAAAACTGCATCATTTACATCTATTAATACCAGAAAAGTATGACATTAAATGTTTGGTTACTTGTACTAGCTCCTGGGTGGTTTATATGGCTATATGCCAGTGTGGGGCATTTTATGTAGGACAGATCTCTTGCATATTAAAGCAAAGGATAGCTCTCCATATTAGTGATATAAAATGCAAAAGGACCCGTAGTGCCCTATATAAACATATTTTAGTACATCCTACGGCACATTTTGTTTTTGTAGGGATTGATAAAATCAATACCTTAGTAAATAATGAGGTTGCCCGACATAACATTTTGACTGTTAAGGAACGTAGGTGGATTGTTAATTTAGGGGCTTTATTTAAGCCAGGTCTTAATGACCATTGGTAGCTTTTTTGGTATTTATTAAATGGCGCTATATCCTTTTAGAATTTTGTATCTAGGTGATTTGGTAATTAAGGTTTATTTAATTTTTTTTCCCATAATAGGGACCTAGTTATGTGGTAATTACATACGTGTTCTGGTGGGCTGATTTATTTATTTGTTCATTCACATTTATATATGTGTGTATATAAATAAAATACAAAATATAGTATGCATGATTATAGTGTTGTATGAATATTTGGGCTGTAAGGTTCAATCTAAATGCTTATTTATTAGAGTTTGATTTTGGCAAATGTGCATTTTTGTATATATGCAGTCTATATGATTTGGTATGCATGTGCACAAATTGAATTGTTTCTTTAAGGGCCGATGAGTTACAGTGATGATGCTTTGTTAAGCAAAACCAGTCTGTGGGGCAGACTGTGTGGCTAAATAAAGCCTTTAACTCACGTGTGGCCTTTTAATTTTATTTTTGTTGAGTGCTGGAAGATTTTTGAATTTTATATATATATATATATATATATATATATATATATATATATATATGTGTGTGTATATATATATATATATATATATATATATATATATATATATGTGGGATCCGTCAATAAGTTTGAAGTTTCACTACTTCGAACCCCACTTAACCGAGTCCACTTGTTCGAAGTAGTGAAACTTCGAACATTGACTAAGGCAGTCACACTACAGCGCAGAATGAGAGTATTCCCTTTTCCCTCTGTAGTGCAATCTCAGAGTTGGTATATTTAACTTGGGGTGGTGTGGGGGGGGTGCAGGTTTTAGTGTTTTTTTTTTATTGGGTAGCCCAGGGAACTAGACTTCAGCAAAAGTGCACTTAAATTTTAAGTGGACTTTCGCTGAAGTGTCAGGTCTACTGCTCTATTTCGAAGAAGTGTATTTTCGATGTAGAGCAGTAGAGTGTATATATATATATATATATATATATATATATATATATATAGATATGTATGTATGTATATATATATATATATATATATATATATATATATATATATACACACATATATATATATATATATATATATATATATATATATATATATGCATACACACACACACACCAGTGCCTGGGAGGCATTTACAGCCTTACAGTTTGCACAGTTGCTAAAGGTATCATTGGAACAAACAGCTTAAGCCTTTTTTTATTAATGAAACATTATGTAAGAACTAACATTTGGAAAACAGGCAGATGTGTAACAAGTTTCACCTTATTAGAACTGCAGAAGGTAATGAGGGCCCGGTAAGATCAAATTTTTGAAAGTGCTCTGGTTGAAACTTTTAGATTCCTGCCTCTTACCGTAGTAATGAAATGCACCCACTATGACCTGCAACCTTTATCCAACTGGGCTCAGCTACTTTGACAGATTATGCTCAAGTTGCTCCCTTTTTCTGACAAAACTTCCTTGATGTCATGAGAGATGATATAATTTTTCCCTTACCTGGTTGTCATGCATGAATTTACCAGGATTTCTCATCTGAGACACAGCTCAAAGGTAGGCCTTTTCTACAGTAAAACAAAGACTGGTCTGACCACCACCACCTGGAAATATCTTGCTATGCTCAGTGTTAAGAGAAAAACTATAAATATAACTTTGCTAATCCTAAAGCACACTTTCACTTAGTTCATGTGACTGTATCAATTATTATGGACAGTGAAGCTGCTCTCGCTGTAAATTTTTAACTTTCTAGACTGCAACAGAACACTTTTCTTCATTCACAAGATAAGATATGGCATCTGTGAAGTTCATCATGTTATTATCTTCTGTTACTTTATCTGATTCCTAAACAAGAGTTCTGCTCATACCTTCTCTGCTAAAATTTACAACAAGCAATCCCTAGACAACTGTTCCTGCTATGAAAAGAAAACATGTATTTCATGGTAGAAAAGCCAGCATGACATAAACTGTTCCTCCTCAGAAAGTCAAGATTTACTATTATTCCAGTGGGGCTTACCTAAAATGTTCTCTGTTATGAAAAATGTTAGCAAATAAAAATGGCACTTAATTTTAGAGGAAGAAACTCTCTCAGAGGTGACTTGGTTCTTGAAAATTGTCAAAAATATTTGTCTGGCCTTATTATCCTAGTAGAGTTTTGAGAGAACTTAATTTTCACTGCTGTATTCTTGTATTCTTTTGCTATATGCAGGCCGAAGTCGATAATCTCTGTCGTAATCCAAGGATCTATTGTTAGTGACAGCTCTTTGAATATCTAATATTGAAAGCTATTATATTGCTAGGATTGTAGTTCATCATATTGCAGTTTGTTCTGATACTTTAGAAAGTTTACTTTGTGATTATTCTGCAGTCTCCAAGTAGAGGCCTTTTTTTCATTTTGTGGAGCACTTTTATGTAAGCTATTGTTGTCTGTGATGGCTTCCTACTTTCCTCTGTTCTTTTTCATAATTTACACTGGTGACTAGTGACTTCAAAGCAAGGGGAAGAGGAAGCTATGAATAGGTGGTGTAAACTGGAATGAGATATAAGTCTTTTATAATAGGTCAGTGACTATTACCTCTAATCAAACAACAAATGGAGTCTGTCACTTTCATCCACAGACTGCCTCAGTACCCACTCATTATAGCCAGTCAATGGACTATATACACTTCAGATATCTGACCACAATCAATAAGGTGCTAGGCTTAGATGGAAATGAAGCCCTGAACAAAAGGACTCCTTGAGCCCCCCCCCCTTTACACTGGTTTGTCCTTCATCTCCTCCTTAACCTTCTCCTGTTTTCTACCCACTGTTGTCCCATGTGATCCACACAGATTACTTATTTTTTGTTTGTTACAGTTTACCTTACTTTTTAGTGCTTTCTTCCATCCATTTAGCACAGTCTAACTGTCTGGACTCCAATTCAGTAAGCTGAGGAAATATGTGAATTAAGCCATGAGACAGGGGGCTACCAGGCCTCAGATGTCACAGGGTTCTACATGTTCTTATGTGTATCTTAAGAGCTTTTGTCTACAGCCTTCTTTGACAAGATTGTATTTTTTGCTCTCTGTTCTTTCCCCTGCTGTATAATCCTAACTATCCTTTCAAGCAGGTCTCTTTAGCAGGGAACTAACATTTTCTTTGTAGTATATCTTTTCTATAAGTGCTTTGCTCTGTTTATTGAACTATATCCTGCTAATTTTTTGAATCAGTCTTTTAAATTGTCTGTATCAGAGTCCACAGACTGGTCTTTAACTTAATATTCAGTTTGCTGCCTTTCATTGTTTCATAGCTACTTCTTGATGCATTCCACTTTTGTGTTTTACTACAGATTTTTTTTCTATGTAAATTCAGTACCATAGGTTCATAGATTGGTATTAGTCTAACTGTCCTTGTACACCATTTTAACCCTAGCCAATTATCCATGTGAGAATCAAACCCTGAACCTTGTGTCTGTAAGGTAAACACCTACACCATTTTGCCAACCTCCCAACCAAAATATTATTTTCATGAACACACACTCAAGTTGACTGCAGTGAAATTATAACCCGTAACCATATATGTACAGAAGCTGCAGAACACAGTACTTAATGCAAACACCACAGCACAAGACTCTTTTCCAAGCCATGCTTTTTTCTTTATGAATTTTGATATCTTCTATTGTGTTCTTTCTTGTAGCACTTACTTTTTTTTTGCATATTTTTCTAAATGGTCGAATTTATTTATTTATTTATTGCTATTTAGTTCTTTGTTCTCATCTGTTCAATTAATAATTCTATTTTTTAAAAGATCACTGCTGTACTTTTCTTTCTTTTACTTCATGTTTACCTTTCTATAAATGTTCTGTGAAAATTCTGTTTGCTGCTTAGGCATAATCTCTCTTGTATCCTCAAGAGTCATCTTTATTGCCTCTCTGCCTCTTACTTGGCCAAAGTTGTTTTTTGTACCATCTGTTTTTCCAGTACTGGTACCAGTGCCTGCACCAGGATTTTGTATTTTTTATCATCTTGGGACCTGTGCATTTTTTTATTTTTAACATACCTTTTACATAATATACAAATCTAACAATCTGTATTCCAGTATTATCTTGGTGAGATTTCATAAAGGCAGGATCCACCATGTGAAGGTACTCAGCAACACTTGAGGATTAATTAATTTCCCACAATCTCATTCTCCTTTTCTTTCTGATTCCATCTCTTAGGACCCCAGTAGAAATCTCACAGATTTCCAAATTTTCCACAAAATGATGCAGAGAAAGCCCTAGCAGTTCTCACAACTATTTAATAATTTTATCTCAAAATAATTTTTGTTACTGCAGGTGTATAGCAGGCATTCTGTAGGCTACCCAGACTTTGAATAGCAGTGTATATGATTTCTGCTTTGCAGTATTTAGCAAGGAAACACTGGGACACTAATCTATTTAGCAATGCAGAAAGTACAGCATCAATTACAGTTATAGAGGGGTGGTTTGTGATAAGCTGGAGGCATAGTTCAAGATATGATAGGAGAGTTCACATTGACAGATTGTACAATGTATAGGAAAAGATTGGGCTTGTGATACTCAGGCCTGTAGACAAGAATCTGGGGCCAAAGCAAAAAGGGTAAAAAAGTGAAGAAGGCCAATGAGGCTACAAGTAATGTGATATTAACAACAAGAGTGAAAGCATAGCTCTATAACAGATGGAATGAGGGAACGTGGATTTCAAGGAGGCATAGTGTAATGAGAAGATGTTGAAAGGTATTAGCAGAAAAGATTAAAGGAATTTAGATGCAGAGCAGGAAAGAAGAAAAAGTAGATGGACAGATCTGGCCATGCTGGTCAAAGAGGACAGATTGATCAAACACTGGGATGAAATAAATGAGTGCTGAATGAATATTTTGCTTCATCACTAACAAAAGAAAGTATTGCAAGGTACCAGGCTAGAAGAGAGACAGTACAGAATGGAGAGAACTGAAAATGGACATCAGGGTGGGGGTGGGGTTGGAGGGTCAAAAGGCAGATGGATGCACTTCAGGATGGAGGAGGAAGAGGGCCAGGTGGGTTGTCTTCCATTGTCATTAGAAATCTGCATGCTGGCAGACTATCTGATGGAAATCATTACTAGGTCGGTAGCTAATGAGTATTTATAAGGGCAGTGGAGATGGCAATCCTGGTATTTTATTAACAGTGGATGCAGAAATAAAGGTTAAGTCTGCATTATGTGTTTTGGCTTAATGGTGGTGTTAAAAGTCAATAACAGAATCATAAGTTGATTGCAGTTAGAGCTTCTACAGAACAATAATCTGCAAGGTAGCAATAAGCATGGGTTCATGTCCAGAAGGAGCTTTCAATCAAAATTGATACTATTTTTAAATTGATTAAAGATAATCATGGCAACCAGTAAACATAATGCATCTGGGCTTCAGTATGGCCCACACAGTAGTCAGACAGGAAAGGGCAGAGGTCGTGGGTAGGACAAAGACCAAAGAATGGGACAGCTGCATGGTTTGTTGATTTATTTACTTATGTATGACATATTTGTATCTGTTTACTAAGTAGTGGCACCTTTTCAGTGCAGAGAAGATAGTGTATTAATTACAGTGGAGATACTCAGCATTTGTAAATCTTGTATATGCCAATAGTAAATTTATTTTTCTTTATAAATAATGTCAATCTTTCAGATATACATGTAACTTCACAAGTGCAATTTATGGATTTGTTTGCATCAGTACAATTCTCATTACCACTTTATCTTCTTTATACTGAATGCAATAATTATGGAATGTCAAAGCGAGAATTAAAAAGAAAATAGACAGTACATCAAGTCTAAGGAATAGTAAATGAGAGGAAAAAAAGATTATGGACTCGGGGGAAATAGATTTGATTAGATACAGGTTATGTTTGTAATTGGTATATTTGGAGGTTATGAGGTCAGAAACAGGTGTATGTATTACGTATCTGAGAACATTTAACTGTATTGCATATAGTTTTTAGTACGTGGGTGATTGCCAGATCACATAAGGTTGTGGTGAGAGGCCTAATGTCAGAAATGAAGAATGTGAAATAACATGAAGGTCTGTCCTACAGCCAGAAATCTTCAGTGTATTCTTCAGACGTATCTGAATGAATACAGAACAAGATGAGCATCTCTGCTGTTTACACAAAGATATGTGTACATCTGGGTAAAAGTAATCCATCAAATTGTTCAGAAAGGCTCAATAAGTGGATAGAAATGTGGTAGCTGATGACCATTGCATATAAATTCAAAAGAACTCTTTTTTGACCATAGCAGCCCTGACTGTCTGATGGAAACATAGCCAGAAGATTATCTGTAGGTGTTAATCACACCTAATCTGTACCACCAGGACAAGCAGTGAGGGTGTTAATCTCACCTCAGCTGTGCCACCAGGGCAAGTAGTGAGTGCAATAATTACACTTCATCTGTACCACCAGGACAAGCAGTGAGGTTGTTAATCACACCTCATCTGTACCACCAGGACAAGCAGTGAGGGTGTTAATCACACCTCATCTGTACCACTAGGACAAGCAGTAAGGTTGTTAATTACACCTCATTTGTACCACCAGGACAAGCAGTGGCAGCATCAGCAGTGAGCAGGAGCTGAGGGATATCCTCAGGTGGTTAGATTGAAGAAGTAAAGAGCGAATGCTTCACCTTCACCTGGCCTGATTCAGCCCACTCATTGAGCACTTAAGTGCAGTTCTGGAGGTGACCATATGGAAAATGACTTAATGCTGGATGAAAACCAAAATAAAACTAGAGGAAAGATTTGTGTGATGCAGTGGATGTAGAAGTTGGAGCACTTCACACATGTGAAAAGTAAGTCATGCATTTGCAGCTTTGCAGTTGGCAATTAAGGGATTTTTCACAGTCCCCTTGCATAAACACATCACAAAGAATAAGTCCAAATGCAAAAAGCCACAAATACCATGAGATGAATACTCTGCCTAATAAAGAAGCAATTCCAAGCAGACAAATATACAGAGCAATACAGTGATGGGTCCAGGTCCATAAAAATAGTTTATTCACAATACTAAAAACATAAGGGCTTTCACAGTTTTTACAACTGCTTCATTAGATGTTAACAGTTCCACAGTTAAGCAACCTTAAATAACAGGCTACAAAACCACTCCCATCATTCAAACAAATCAATCAATAACTTAAAGAAAAACAGCTTTAATGATTCTGCATGATTAATGATATTAATAAAAAATGTATTTATAAAAATGCTCAATAACAATTCTCATATAACAAATAGCATCATAAAGCTCAGCAATAAATAACATCATTATATAAAGATACATATTTAAGACATACTATACACACAAAAATAAAATGCTTATATAAAAAATAAACATTATAGTAACAAAAAAATACACTATATAAAGAGTATTGTTGTTAATATATATTTTATATATACCTGTTCCCTTAAAATGAGAACTTATATTTACCTAAACAGAGGTCTCACCTTCAGTATTAGTTTCAATGACACCTTATCGTTCAAGCCTTTACCTAAGTCAGCATTCATCCTTACTATCCATCTCATCTCACTGACCTCTGTTCTGCTTCTATAGTCCCCCAGTCTCTCACTGAAGGGTATTCTATCTATGGTTATAAATTTAAAGTGATGTGTATCATCATGGAATTGTTATTGGGTCAGTTTGGAATTACATCACAAAGAATGATGTCTGACAACCTTTATTAAACATCCATAAACATAACTTCATTGACCAATATTATTTATTAATCACAGCATAAACATCCATGTAACTGTTAACAAGGCAGTATGACCTCACTATCCCTGACCAAATAAGCAGCATCCTTACCTCCACAACTCTTTGAAATGAACATCCAACACCAGAGGGGGAACAGAAGAGGAAAAAGCCTGCCCCTCTTCTCCATCTACCCAAACCTATAAAATAACCACAATTCTCAAAGTTCCAAAAAACAGGGAGGGCGGGTAGCAAGGTCATGCCGAAATGTGATTCTTTACCCAGTTACACTTCCATAAAACCCATTAAGCCCCTCCCTACCATTATCTCATTTCCTCTCCATCTTCCTACAGTCCCATTAAAACCTTTCATCCCCCCCACCATTAGCTTCCTCCCCCTACCTTCTTAATTCAAATTACTATTTGTATCTGACCCCCACCTTAAGATGTCCCTGGACAAATTGCTTTGTTACCAAACCTCATTTATGAGTTTAGGTACCTTTTTTGTTTTTATATGCTTTCAAGTTATGTCACTCAGTCTATAAAATGTCAGTTCAATGAATTGCAACTCATTTTATGGTGGATTAATGGGATGCAGGGAGATCATCAGAAGAGACAGAAACAACATGCTATTTATCTCAGGATCATTTCATGCAGCTGAAAAAGGGATATTCTGAAAAGGAGGCAGATGTCTCAACCTGGAGATGGACTAGACACTATCTACGTCTTTGGACACTGAAAAGTACTCTTTCACAGGGACGGTTCTGAAATTATGAAATGGATTACTGAAATGGATACTGTAAAGGAAATTTACGAAGATATTCAAGATGATTAATAAAACGGAGAGTGGGGTAAGGGAGAAAATTGGGTAGAAGGGAAACAAGAATGTTATTAAAGCCTGTTTAGGTTTGCTTCCCTCTGCTGTTAAGCATATCTAACCGCTTCCAATAAATCAAACAGAAAAAATATAGGTAGCAAGAAGATCATAACCACAGTTTTTATATGCAGCTTCTTTTTTTTCTTTTTTTGCAATATATAATTAATTAAGAAATTTAAGATGCAACAAATAAAATAATACAAAAAGGTAGCTCACAATGAACAGGAATAAACATGCATATAAATCACACATTAATAACAGATATAACAACACTATCCTATGCTAACTTTATACACAGAGCACTTCATCTAGCTGATTTTAACATACTGTATGTGATTCAAAATGAATTATGTGCTTTGGTTATTTCTGTTCTGGATAAACATTCAGAACTAGTAGGTAGCAACAGTGCTTTACTTATTTTGTATTAGCCAGGTGGATATTAGAAATTAATCATTTGCATGTGCTAATTTAAAATAAGTAGTGAAATAATCAGATGAAAATGTTCTTTCCTTCTAAGCAGACAAATCAATTCCCAGTGGTAATCATGAAAATTGTACCCAGTAATTATTTAAATACTTACTTTCTAACTACTGATTGTAGTAAATTTGCTTATTTTATAAAACTACATTTTAATAATTTTATAGCCGCTATTTTAGTTATTTCTAAACTAATTGCATGCATTATTAGTACTGCCAATAAATGTTGAAATATTAGCAAGCAATCAAGTATATTTTTTCAGTGGGTACCATAAGTAATGCCTTCTGAATTCTTATCACAGAACATCAAGGTCATCAGTCTTAACTGTTTCCATTTGTTTAGTAAAATTAATTTTAAATCTGGTTTGTGTGCACATGCATTCATAAGACAGAAATGTGCTCGCACATTAATTTGTTAAAATATTGTACATTTACACCTTCATATCTTACTTTATCTTACAGGAACTTGACTCCCTCGGACCTGTATTTTGCATCACAATAATGTTGCTACATCTGTTTTAGAAAAGTTGATCTCATGTCTCTTACACTTTGCTCAACTGACTGTTTTGTAAATGTTTATTAAGGTTTATGCAGGCAGACTGTTGACATATTGCTTATATAGGTATAATTTCTCATGCATCTTTTTTTAAGAAAGAATGTTACAAAATAGACTGTGTTTAGAGTGTTTCCCAGCTGATTTAGGTACATAATACAAATATTTTTTTTTTTTTTATCTTTAAAATGTTTAAGAACTAAACCATATCGTCTGGCAAATGTATGTTTTCCCCAATCACAAGCTAACAAGTTTTAACTCATTTATTTTGAATATTCCTTCATACAGAAAACCTTAAGTAATAACATTATAAATGATATAATGTACCCTGATATAATTCTAAACCTGAAATGCTGTTTGCATCAAAGAAATTGCATTAGTGAATTATAAATTTGAACAATTCTAATGACATTTGGTGTAATTTTTCTTTATATATATATATATATATATATATATATATATATATATATATATATATATATATATATATCTAAAGCCAACCAACAGCACGAAGATTGCAGCCAGACTGGATAAAGCTCCAGTAGTCAAAGATCAAAAAATGCACTTCACCACAAGTAGATACAAACAGTCCTTTTCCATACTGTAAAGTGCCTTGCTTCTGTTTCGCATAAAGTCAATCCATAGAACACCAGCAGATATTAAAACACCTTAACTCATTTATTTAGGCAAAGGCTCATACTAAAAATGAATATAGAAAAACAAAAAAGACAACGGATAAGCGCTTTCAGGTTAAAACATCAACCCTTCATCAGATCCATTCAATAAAATG
This sequence comes from Protopterus annectens, assembly GCF_019279795.1. Classification (NCBI taxonomy): domain Eukaryota; kingdom Metazoa; phylum Chordata; order Ceratodontiformes; family Protopteridae; genus Protopterus; species Protopterus annectens. Next base: position 727,735,073 of record NC_056750.1, read on the forward strand.
CGCCAAAACTTTTTAAAAAACTCTGTGCCAATAGCACGTCAGTTGGTGTGATCATGCCCATCCGCATCATAACGAAGCCGCCTTTTCAGCCTCCTTTTCCTTAATGCTGGCTGAATGGGAAAGGCAGTATTGAGCCCAGGTTTCAAATGTGCTTGAAGTTTGCCAATCCAGTGCATTTCTTCCTGTTCAAGTCTACTGTTGATGTCACCCACCCTTTTAGATACATAAACCACCTTCAAGGCCCTAAAAGCAAAACTATGGTTAGGGTTGGCTCCAATATGTTTTGCTAGGGCATTCTTAAGGTCTTTAAGTCTAATATCGCTGATGTGCTTAGATAGTCTTTCCTTCATTTGTCTGATTGTTTTCCCTACATAAAACTGTTCACATCTGGAACATGTTGCTAGATAGACCACGTTCCTCGTTGTACAGTCTGCATAAAATTAGACACATATTTCTTCCTAGTAGTAGGGTGTACAAAACAGTTGTCCGTGCAAATAAACTTGCACATCGTACATCTCCTACATGGAAAAGTACCTTTCCTTGCTGATTCAATACTTGGCACCAAATAATTCTCTTTACATAAGATGTTTTGTAGGTTTCTGGCATTTCTATAGCTAAAACTTGGTTCTTCACCCCAAATTTCTCTACATTCATCATTGGATAGCAGAATCTTCCAATTCCTCTTTATTATTCTACTCACTTCTTCTGTATCTGTGGTATGTGTGAGAATGATTCTCGGTTTCTTTGGGCTATTACTAACTCGCCTATGTAGTGCATTCTCCTTTTTGCCTCATATGAATGATCTGGCTTTACTCTCTCTTTCACTCATTACTTGTATCTTATTAATTTTTACCTCCTCTTCTTTGTAACCTCTGCTTTTTAGGTGTTTGGACATCTCATCCATCCTATTCTTGATGGTATCATCATTTGAGTGTATACGTGACATCCTCAGGAGCTGACTTCTTCTTATGCTCTTATAGGTATATCTTGGATGCATACTATTCCTTGGCAAAATGTTATTTTTCCAGCATTCTTTTCTGAATAGGCTAGTTTCTATGTCCCCATCCTCACTTTGCTGCATCCTCACATCCAGAAAATCCATTTGTCTCTCATATTATGTCATTGTAAACTTTAAAAAATTCATACTGCATTCCAGAAATGAGTGAAATCTTTCCAATTCCATAATGCTACCTTCCCATAAAATACAAATAACTTCAACAAATCTCTGATACAGTCTGAGATGTTTTTTCCATGGATTCTCTTGATAAATCACTTGTTCCTCCCATCACGCCAACACTAAGTTCGCATAACTGTTGGTGCAGTTAGCAGCTCATAGCTTCAACCCTACAGCAGTTAGCAGAGAATATTGAGACTATGACCTGTTGACAAGCTGCGTCATGTAGTCACGGTTTCATTCCTTCAGCATCTATTTGCCTACTGCGTGACTTTGAATAGGTCATTTTACCACGATGTGCTCTGGGGTAATTTAGAAATTGTGTTATGTCTCTCAGAGATCCATGTTCATGTAAATACTAAAGTTCTCTCTAGTAACAAAGACATTCAGGCTCACTAAGCTTCAGATCAGGAACAGCCGCAACAAATCACTTTTTTTTTTTTTGGAAAGGTGTTATTTCAGTTTAAGCAAGTCACTAGAAAAAAATAAATATGTCTGTTTGGTTTCCTGAAGTTATCCCAACATTGTGGGTTATGCCTATGTTGGAGTTAATACTTGATCTTTCATATCAGAAGTCCCTTTATCCAAAACGTGATGTCTCTATCACCTAGAAGATTTTCTGATATGAGCAGAAAAATGGCATTCATCACTCCAAGTGGAATTAATTTGATCCATCCACTTTGTTGGGCAATGTTGCTTTTGAGTTTTACACCTTCTTAGGAGGTTATTTGTGAACCTCACTTCCATCCTTCTGCTCCAGATGGCCTGCATGCACCTCTTGGTCAACAACAGCATCCATTCTTATTTTCAGAGGCATCAGCTTGGATGTTTTCTGGATGCCTTTGACAAGGCTCTCACCTCTAACCTTTTTAACATTAGATGCAACAAACTGTTGACTGAGCTCAGTCTTTTGATGTTATTGCTTTCTAGTTCTGGACCACTCCATATTCTCAGGCCTCCTCACCCCTATCCTGTTTGGGTATATTACTGCCAAGAACTGCCCCTTTATAAGCATGTTACAAGGTGCTCAGGGATGCATTTTCCCTGGAATTTTCTCACAAATCCATAATCATGCCTTTCATCATAATGTAGGTGCCTTTTCAGCCCCCTAACTACTACCACCAGGTTTTTAAGATGAACCACTCATGAAATGACTGTTTAAACTTATCACACCAGTAAGTATGTCATACAAATCTTTTGAAAGCCCACCTTAGTGATGAACATCAAATAGGAAGTATGTAAGAGCCACTATGTTGCAGAATATGAATGAAAATGATAAAGTAATTCACATGTTTTACTGAAACACAGAGAGGATGATCATAGGTTCATATGTAGGTACTAGGCTATCAGCCGTGGGGCCTATACAAGCCCAGCCAAAAAGTTACCCTGGCTTTTGTCACCCAAGAAAATTATTTTCCTGTGCCACTGTCGAGCAGAGCCACAGAAGTGATCCCTGGGGTGAGTTTCCTATTTCCCATCCAATCATCAAGATATTTCTTGAAGAGTGCTAATGAGGAGATTTGTTTGATATAGATAAGTAGTTTATTCCAGAGTATGGGAAGTCTCTGGGACAGGAATCTATCCCTCCAGCATGTTCTGTTTATTGTGGTGACTAGGTTTAGGTCCCTAGAGCGTGTAGCTCGGAGGGATTGGGATTTCTTTAAGTGGACCATGTCCAACAGCTCTGGGTTTGACATAGCTTTGTATATTAGGCAGAGATCACCTCTGAGTAGGCGATATGCGATGGAGTAAAGCTGGAGTTTTTTGAGACTGTCTGCATAGGGCATCTATTTGAGGCCAGTAATCCTCTTTGTGAGGCATATCTGCAGCCTTTCCAGTTGTTGTAGATGTCTTGTGAGGTACATACCAAAAGGGGTGTTGTACTCTATAATGGGTCTAATGAGTGATGAGTAGAGGGGTACAATGACCTCTTTTTTTCTGGATGAGAAACCTTTTGTGATGAGATGTGCCATGTAGAAGGATTCCCTGGCTACTGTGGCGATGTGATTATCAAAGGAGAGACTACTGCCCACTTGTGTCCCAAGGTCTCTTATCACACTTTCGGTGTTAAGTATACTACCACCTATGTTGTAGTTCATGGGTACAGAATTTTTACCAAAGGGGTTGAAAATGCACTTTTTGGCATTGAGCTTGAGGCCATGGCTTTGACACCATGCATCTGTCTCAGTGAGGCCATTTTGTACGATATCCACATCATTAGGAGTTTCGATTATGGCTCCTAGTTTGCAGTCCTCTGTTAACTTTGTTAGCCAAAGACCTTCTGTGTTAGCCTGTACTTCAGAGAAGTAGATACCAAACTGGAGAGGACCCAGGACTGAACCCTGTGGTACTCCACTTATCACTGGTCTGAAGTCATATTTGGAGTCTGCTACTTTCACAGTGTGGGTTCTGTCAGTGAGCCAGTTGGCAACCTATCTTGTGACATAGGGATTTATACCTAGTTTAGTGAGTTTATCTATAATTCCATAGTGGGGGATGGTGTCAAAAGCCTTGGCAAGATCTAGATAGGCTGTGTGAACCACCTTACCTTAGTCTACGGCTTTGGTGACTGCTTCAAAGAAGTCTATCAGGTTTAGGAGACATGATCTGCCTTTTACAAACCCAAAGTTGGTGGGGTCCAGAGTTTGGAGATTACCAATGTCTTTGTTTATAAGTTCCATGATGATACATTCCATGGCCTTGCAGACCAGGCTCATCAGGCTAATGGGGCGGTAGTTCCCGATGTCCTTGGTGGCTCCCCCCTTGTGGAGTGGAATAACCATCACTGTGCACCATTCAGCAGGCACAAGCTCTTCTAATCTAGTGTTAGTACACTGTCAGCAGGTAGCAGCTTGGTGCAGTAAATTTAAATTTATCATGTTGCTGAAATTGTTCTAAATTGCCTGCTACTCTGGCATCACTCCAATATTCTCTGTTTACAGTGTCTGTGATCATAAGCTTTGCTTAAACAATTATATTTTTAACTGACAAACAGCAACAGGAGTGTACTGTATGTCTAGAGAGCAAGATTTAAGATCATTTTCCATTTCTTCAGTTTACATTTCCACTACAAACAGCAATTCCAGTTGCTAATTCAATCAGTTCTGAAAGCCCTGCATATTCAGTGATTTAAGCTATAGAATTTTTAAAAAAGTTTATCTATTATTTCTTTAGAGTGAGAGCCCTCTTTAGGTGAAAAATGAAAAATTTAGATTCCCATGGTTGTCCATGATATATATATCTATATCTATATCTATATATATATATATATATATATATATATATATGTATATATATATATATGGATGTGTGTGTGTGTGTGTGTATATATATATATATATATATATATATATATATATATATATATATATATATATAGTTTCACTTCAAAACGTGGAAAACTCATAACATCTAATTTCAAAACGGTGAGACCATAAGATCGAAAATTCAAAACATCTAAAAGTCGTACATCAAATCTCACAATTTCGAAAATGTATAAAATTAAGTAGTGTATCATCAAACATATAAATGTTATAGTTTATTCTGTTAATTTGTATATAGTGTTTATTATGCCACTCTTTATGTGTTTTTAGGCCATACAGGTAAGTGATTTAGACATTATGTGTACATTCTTTGTGGTGATCGCGACAGAGTGGGGTTAGGAAATTAACTTTTTCCAGCTGTAGTGCAATCTGAGAGTTGGTATATTTCATTTATGAAGGGATAGAGCCCCCCACTTAGGAGATGCAGTGGGGCTTGCCTCCCTGCAGAAACGTAGTAAAATGGGTGTGGGATGTTATTTATATTTGCTTTGTAGTTTTCAATGTTGTAAGATTCGATGTTAAGAGTTTTAGATGTTTTGAATTTTCGTTCTTATGGTCTCGCTGTTTTTGAATTAGATGTTATGAGATTTCAACGTTTTGAAGTAGAACCATATATTAGCTATATATATATATATATATATATATATATATATATATATATATATATATATATATATATATATAGCTATCTGTATGTGTGTTTGTGTACTGAAAATCATAATACTGCTCACACAAAGTTGCAATATCAAAATGCTAAAGTGTTAGAATGTTGAAATCAAAATGGTTACTCCCTACATGTGTGGAGAGCTGGATGTAGTCCCCCCCCCCATGGACCTATATTAGTGCTTGTTACTGAGTTTAACTAACAGGGGAGTTATGTTTGTTTGACAGTACTGTGTACTTGGGCTGTATATGTATGTAGTACATGTTTGCAATGATTTTGAATTCAATATTGTAAAATAAAGATTCAGCATTTTAACATTTCAGGATTTTGCATTCAGTATTATGATTTTGAGTATGCCATTATTCACTAACCTGTCACATTCTTATATATATATATATATATAAATATATATATATATATAAATATATATATATATATATATATATATATATATATATATATATATATATATATATATATATGGGTCTCCTTCATATGATCGACATTTTCAGTAAGACCAAAACACACAAAGCTCAAAACACCGACAACTCATTTGGTCGAAACTCATAACATCGACACATGGCATTCAAAGCATTATGCCCTGTCACCACTGTAGTGCAACCCTGGAGTTAGAATAAATAGGGGGGGTGTGGGGGGCACAGCCCCCCACATACATAGTAAATTTCACAGATACATGTGGCTAGTTATAACAAAGATGACAATATTTATCTAAATAATATGCCCCCCCACACCCCCTGTCTATTTATTCTAACTCCAGGGACGCGCTACAGTGGGGAAAGGGCATAATGCTTTGAATGCCATGTGTCAATGTTATGAGTTTCAACCAAATGAGTTTTCGGTGTTTTGAGCTTTAGGTGTTTTGGTCTCTCTGAAAAGTTTGTCAATCATATCAACTGTCGATCATATGAAGTAGACCCATATATATATATATATATATATATATATATATATATATATATATATATATATATATACACACACACACACACACACACACACACACACACACACACATATATATATATATATATATATATATATATATATATATATATATGTGTGTGTGTGCGTGTGTGTATTTGTTTTATCCTGAATTCTAAGGATGAGAATAACAGCAAACCCCTTGCATTTTTGAGCATAAACACCATCCTGAATCCAAATAAAATAATAATAAAACATCAAACTTATCTTTATTGAATGCTCTGAGATTATGAGCATGCAGATCAGGTACCAGTCTAAGCCTTCAAAAGGAATACAATATGTGGGTTCACGGAGACATTCTTTAAGCACATGTAAATAAAAGACGAAGTATCAAGATGGAGAGGCACTATCTCTAAAGGTCTCCACCGTGTAACATTTGTGTCAAAACTCTGCTGCCATAGGGAATGAGTTTAGCAGCAGATGTGCCAGGTATACCTGCCTGGAAATCTGAAAAGTAAACCATACCTGAGTAATGAACTACCCCTTAATCAAGCAAGTAATATGGCTAGAAAGGCAATCTGTCTAAGAACTGTTAAAAAAAGCCTTTGGATGGCAAAATAAATATATCTTCTTTCATATGAATAAAAATGATTTTATTATGTTGATCATCTGGCTTCAAAATAATTCAGTACTGGAGAACAGCTAGAAGATTATTAAATTGAATCTTCAAATTCTGCTCTGTGAAGTGTAGAATGTAATAGGTTATAGCTTGTACTTTCCCTCTCAAAGAAGTTCCTGAAAACAACGGGATAAAAAGAGCTGAACTAAACTATTAAAATGTCTAAAATTTGTATTTTGTCTTTTAGAGGGGATAGTAAATCAGATGAATATTAGGCAACATCATCTTTAGGTCTTGACTGATGCCTATTAGATAAACATACCGAGTGATTCACCAGCAGAGTCATCACCAAAAAGACCCTGCTCTCACTATGTGGTATTTTGCAATTCACTGACAAATTAGCCACACTGTGGAGAGACATCATAATGGACTATTGTGCATGTCTCTGAATTGTATTACATCCCACAAAGAGTTTTTACACAATTGGGTTATTGACTAGGTGCAAATGAGCCCCTCAGGGTAGTTAGCCTAGTATTTAGCTATGAGTCTATGAATCAGTATTTTCCATACTGTAAAACCAAAAACGGAGAACTGGATGCCCTTGAAATCACATTAAAAAAAAACTTTAATAATCTGAGCGCTTTCTTCAGTGCTTTAAATCTGACTTCTTCATAGATGTTTGTGTCTTTCAGCTTTTCCTGGTTAGGGGTTGCCACAGCGGAACTCCAGTCCGCTAATGTTTGGTAGTGGATTTTTACGTACCAGGTTACCACCCCTGATGCACAACCTTCAACGAAGGCACACCCCATTCACGTATGCCTCCACACAGAAGATGCTCTAGCTGAGAATCCAACGGGACAACGTCTTACTGTGAGGCGACTTCTTCATAGATACAAAAATAAAATGACACAGCCCTTAAATAATCACAAAGAATCACATGCTCACAAGCAAATTAACCAAACAGTATCAATCAGTTAAGAATTATAAAGCAAACATATTATAAAAACACAGCCATATAATAACTGCTCTTATTAAAAATAAATTAGATTAAACATTTCACGGATCTTCTTCATTTGATCAAACTTTTAAATGTTCAAAGCCCATATGTCCGGGGCCATAATGAACATTTAAAATTTTGAATACTGAAGTAAAACAAACAAAAAAGTAAATAAATAAACGTGTGTAGCAAGGGGGGGGGCAAGCCACCCTGCACCCCACACCCCACTTCTTAAATATACCAAATCCACTACATTGTGGAAAAGGGAAATCTTCCCATTCTGCACTGTACAGGGATCTCCATTCAGTCAGTTCGAACTTTTAAAAGTTCGATCATATGGTCTCGGCCATATGAGGTTCAAACTTTTAAAAGTTTGATCTACTGAAGGGGTCCCCATTTCACATAACCATTTCTGCTTTCATACTCAAAACACTACTAATGGAAATTGTTTAATTCAGTCTTGGAGGAGAACTGGCATTACATCTTAGTTGCCACTTCAATTCCTTATATTCAAGATGCAAGTCTATGGGACCTCCCCTGTGTCCTACGTCAACCTTATCGATAGCTGTAAACTTGAAAACTATGTGAAGGGAATTTTTTAATATGTTTGGCCAAGGTGTTTTTTTCCTCACCCCTCTGGATATTATAAAGATGTTGTTATATCCTCATTCTAAGACTTTTTTTGGTTTTCGCAACATAAAAAGTGTCACATTGTTGACAGGTAGCCATGTAAACCACCCCCATACTGTAGCAATAAAAATTATGGGCAAGTTTAATTGCTCCCCAATTCTTTTTGTAGACCTCGGTCTCTTCCAATATGTGACTCCACTAGGAACACTGGCCACATTTTTTCATGGCTCTAATGGTTTCCCTACCTGTAACCCATCCCAGCAATGATTTAAAAGATAAATCCCTCCTATATACAATAGTGGGGCTTGTACCTAATTTTTCCATCAAGTATGGTTGAGTTTTAAATATGTTCCAATTGTGACAAATATTATTTTTATGTCCTCAAAATGAAGGTTATAAGGCAGAATCAATGCTTTTTCGAAGTCCTTATATCCCATAAGACTTCCAAATTACCATTATTGACCAATAAACTAATGTCAAACCCCCCCCCCAATAAGGGGTCAAATAGACATTATTGTCATTTCTGTTTGACCTCTTGAAAAATATTACTAAGAAAGAGAGCAGGATACCCTCTTTTCAAAACATCCCCCTTAATATGGAACATTCATTTAAAACCATGTCATCATTACTCACTATACAAGCTAGTCTCACCAATTGCCCCTTAACCAATGACTTTTTTTGATGAAGGGGGTTGCAGCTGTCAAAATGAAGCAGCGAGTTGGAATATGTGGGTTTCCGATAAATTGAGGATCTAAATCTCCTTTCGTCCCTGTCCTTGAAAATAGTAACATCTAAATAATGGACTGACTCTTCTCCCACTTCATAGTGAACTTCAAAAAATTGGTACATGAACTAATGTACAGAAAGAACTGTTCAAATCTTTCTTTACTGTCAGTCCAAAAAAATGATGATGTAATCTAAAAAGCAACCCTACAGGGGCCACCTTCTCATGAAATCCTATTTAAACACTATCAAATTTGCCCACTGTGCCAACACCATATTGGCAAAAGCTGAGGCAGAGGGTGCTCCCATAGCCACCCCCTTTTTTTGTCAAAAAAGCTGGTTTTCAAAAAACAAAAAATTGTTTTCAAGAATGACTTTCATGAGAGCCGTAATAGTGAGGATCGTACCATGCTCAAACTCTGAGCTGGCACATAAGAAATCATAAAATGGTTCCAATCCCTCCTCATTGGGGATGACTGAAAATAGGCCCCAAACATCTATGGTGCCAAATAAAAGATCATCAGAATAAATATTGCAAACCTTGGAAAAGAAGTCCCATGAGTCTTTAAACAGGTAGGTAAACTTGTTTAGGGCTCCTTTAATGTGTAAGCCCACATACTTAACCAGGGGAGAGTTTTGGCTCTGTTAGCATCGGCTATTGGTCTTAAGGGAGGGTCCCAAGTACACATATATTTTGGGTATCACAAATATGGTGGGGATTCTGGGATAACTGACCTGCAAAAATCCACTATCCAAAAAAGTAATTTGTCCATTATTTAATAATAATTCCAACAAAACATCTATTTTCTGATAAGCTATATTTTTCTCATTGATGGATACCTTTTCATATGTATCTGTATACAAAATTGCAAACATCTTATTGATATAATCATTAGTGTTCTTAACTACCAGACCACCACCACCTTTGTCAGGCTTCATTATTCTTATATGTTTCATGCCTGTAATGTCTTTCGATAATTTAGCTTGTGGTAATAAGGTTGATTCTGTGGTAACTGGAAAAATAATGGTAAATAGGCCCTGAAATAAACATACATCAAGCAAAAACTTTATTAAAGCAAAGCTTTCAGGTAACAACCCTTTCGTAACAGTAATTCCATTACACAAATAATCACCATTTATTTATTTATTTATTTATATTTGTTGACTGGGAGTGTCCGACTGGACGTAGGTCCATTTTCAGTGGAGGCCCGGGGAGAAAAGCTCCACAGTAAAATAAACAGACAGTAGTTACATTGGATTACATAGCGATTAACAATTTACATAGCAATTACTTACAACATATTTACAGATGAAGAACATAGTACATCAGTAGACAACTAGAATCTTTATCTGTGAAGTACATAACAGACATTAACAAATGTTAAAATAAGAAGTTCCTGCTGTATAATAAATACTAGGCTTATGAGCACCTAAGCTTGCTATAATCAAGGTAGTTAGTGGAGTGGAAAGAAAGTGGTTGGATGGGGTGGGTGATATTAGAGTGGGAGTTGCAAGGGCATAGCCAGCATGTTTTTAGGTGCGCTTTTAGTAAAGTTTTGAAGTGCGTAAATAAGAGCAAACAAGTATCACATGACCACACACAGCATATCACATTACACTGCATACATTTTTTTTTTAATTAAATATTTGTTGTATTCTTACTAAAACAGGTTTAATACTTAAAGTATTGTCAAGACCAGGTTCAAACTCTGCACATAATCCATTCATACTCTTTATTTTCAAGAAAATTTTTAAATCATGCCCCCCCCCCCCAGTTCCCTTCACTACTATGTGTATTACCCTAAACTTAAAACAATGGTCCTTACCTTTGTTCATGACATACCTGCTTAGAGCATGCTTGTCATTTCTCCTTTTATATCTGACTTATACTCAATAATTCGCTCCCTCAGCCTTCTTGTGGTTTCCACGCATAAAATGAAAAACATTTTACACAAGTGGCGAGGTACACCACATAGCTGGTATTGCAACTTGCTGTGGTGGAAAAAGTATATTTCCTGTTGGTCACAGGATGTGTGAACACATTATTATCACCTGTTAAAATATCATTACAACTACAATTCATACACTTAAAAGTGCCTTGCTTCGTAACTGTTTGTTGCTTGGCATATACTTTAAAATCTTTATAACATGGTCTTCTTTTGAGGTTTCTAGTGTTCCTATAAGAAAAACAAGGTTTTTTATTCAGATTTGTTCAGGTAGAGCCAACAAAATAATCCAATTCTTTTGTATAATTCTTTTAAGATCAACTGTCCTTACATTAAAAGTAGTTACATACCTAATTGTACTACATTGAACTCCCTTTTGTACCGCTTCTTCTGCCCCCTTAGAAAATATAGGTTTCAGAGGGGTTTCTCTGGCCTTTTTTAGTCCATCGCAAATTCTAAGAAGTTCTGTTTGATTATAACTATTTATAAATTCATCAACCATCTCTTCTAGCTGTTGATTACATTTCTTGTCATCAGTTTTTAACTTACTGACCCTACCCAACTGAGCTTTCATTATTCCTGAAAACACATGGGGTGCTTGCATACTTTGCTTATGCACATAACGGCAAGCATGAACTTCTTTTTTGTGAATGCTGGTTTCTTCTAATTTTTTCTCCAGACATAAATCCAAGAACCCTATCTCTTTGCCAGAATGTTCCATTTAAATTTAAGAAAATTTGTGATGCCATTTGAATAAGAAATATATTCATGCAGCTCATCAAAACACCCTTACCATACAAAAAAAAATCATCCACAAATCTTTGATAACATTCAACTTTACTATTCAAAACATGCCTGTCACTATATATAAACTTTTTCCCACTGATACAATACAATATTTGCATATGTGTTAGCCACAAGACCACGAGAAGGCTGAGGGAGTGAATTATTGAGCATAAGTTGGATATAAGAAGTAGAAATGACAAGAATGCTCTAAGCAGACATATGAACAAGGGTGAGGACCACTGTTTTAAGTTTAGGGTTCTAGCAGGAATAAAGTGAACCTTTTTCAGAAAGGTCAGCCCACTCTGTAGTTACCTCATTACTGTTCAAATTATAGATCTTAAAGTTTCCTTTTGTGTTTACCAGTATACTCACCCCACACATGGGTAGAGTTACCATCACATCCCTCTCCCCCACCCCCACCCCCTCCCGCTGGCTCTTCCTCTCCCAGATTGGGACTCCTGTTGGAATGCAGTTGTCTTGTTTGAAACCCTCCTGGCTCCCTGCCTCGGATTCATTAGTCTTGCTGACCTCCTCAGAGGGTGGGTTCTCTAAAGGACCTCATCTCATGAACATCATTGTCATCTTGTCTCAATTCTACTTCCTCCCCTTCATTATCCATCCTGTACTTTGCCTAATTACCATTCTGTTCCTCAGAACCATTACCAATCTCAGGTGGGGATAGATAAGCCCTACCCCCTCATACTCACTTTTATCTCGTAACAGTTTTTTATATTTTTCTTTTTCAGGTTAACAGTAATTTTATCAGTTTCCATAAAAATACATTGATAATCATTAATCCTATGCTGAAACGGTAAATCAGCCTGTAAACTTGTATTTAAGGCATAAATCAAAGCATTTAAAAAGTTCATCTATTTTTCATTGTCTCTCACTAAAACTTCTAGCGGTTCACATCCTTGTTTATTAAATATGTTCAACAACTCACAGTGCACACTCGAGTGTCAGATCAATTCCACGGGATACTTCCACATCCTGAGTCCTTTCGGCAACTGCTCTCTTTTCAGACACTACCAGAGATATAAATTTTCAACCTGA
>NC_056750.1:727750429-727775429 GCF_019279795.1 Protopterus annectens
ATTTGGCCCCCATGAAGACTGAACATGGCTTTTGTCTGTCTTCATGACTGCAGTATGATAGGAGTGTCTGAGCTATTCTATGAATCACTTGGCACATAGATAGATTATTTCCCAGAAGCAGTTCTGTGCAAGAGAGTACCAGACTGCCTCATTAGCACTAACTATAGCTGCAGAGATAGCCCATCATATTGCTGCACATCTTCATGCCGGAGAATCATATTAAGGGTTTATCTGAATTCTGCCTACGGGTAAGTTTTTTGAATTTTCCTTTTTTGTGCGTTTCGTTTAAGAAAATAAGGATCCTTAGAACTTGAGAGGGAGTCAGAGATGGCCAGGAAGATAAAACTTACCAATAATTTCTGAAGTTAGAGGTTTGATGATTTAAATACCTAGCAAGTACCAATCTGGTCTGTTATTTTAAACAGTATAACACATTTTTATGGCAAGAAAAAGAAATGCAGTAAGGTGGATGTTCACTAGAAAAGAATGCTGTAACATAAGGAAAGTTATTCTAATAACTTGACATACCCAATTGTCCTGGTTCCCTTCAATAAAAAACATCACACCAAATGACATTTGACGACCTTTATTAAATTTCCATAACATAGTGTTCACCAAATTCATTAACATTACAAGGATATTATGCTGTGTTTAGAATCATTTATATTATGAATAGTTGTAATTAATCAGGGCAGCGTACCTACTCACCCTTCCGCAGTAAGCAGCATACCTCTGCTCGCTTACTTTACTTTACTTATGAAGCACCATCCTTGTAATGTTAATCAGGGCAGTGTATCTACTCACCCTGCCCAACAAGCAGGGTCCATACCTCTGCTCGCTTACTTTACTTATGAAGCAGATTCCCATCTCACTTCATACACCATTCATTGAATTACCTTCCACCAAATAATCTGCATCCTTAACTCCGCTTGCTTATCTATTCAGCAAGCTTCCTCCAGCTACTCATTTTCCTTTCCCCAGATCCTTGAAATGAACATCCAGACACCAGAGGGGGAACAGAACAGGGCAAGCCTCTCCATCTTCTCTGCCTACCCCCACTGATAAATAACCCTAATCCCCCTAACCCACCAACAAAAAGAGGGAGGGTGGGTGGGTAGCAAGTTCACACCAAAATGTGCTTGCTTAACCCAGCTACACTAGATTAAACCTCTTAAGCCCCTCCCCATCCTTATCCCATTTCCTCCAAACCATCCCTGCCTCCACTTAGCCCTTTTACCTCCCCAACCCACTTAACTCCCCCTAATATCAACCTAACCCTCCCATGAAGATGTCCCAGGACACCTTTTTTTTTTTTGCTAAACTTCATTTGTCCCCATCCCCTTCAATAAACACATCACACCAAATGACATTTGATGACCTTTATTAAAGTTCCATAACATAGCTTTGTTCACCAAATTTATTAATTACAACTATTCATAACATAATTGATTTTAAACACAGCATAACATCCTTGTAATGTTAACCAGGGCAGTGTACCTACTCACCCTGCCCCAGTAAGCAGTGTGCATACCTCTGCTCACTTATTTTACTTATGAAGCACCATCCTTGTAATGTTAATCAGGGCAGAGTACCTACTCACCCTGCCCAACAAGCAGGGTCCATACCTCTGCTTGCTTACTTTACTTATGAAGCAGCATCCCATCTCACTTCATACACCATTCATTGAATTACCTTCCACCAAATAAGCAGCATCCTTACCTCAGCTTATCTATTCAGCAAACTTCCTCCAACTACTCATTTCCTTTCCTCAGATCCTTGAAATGAACATCCAGACACCAGAGGGGGAACAGAAGAGGCAAGCCTATCCCTCTTCTCATCTAACCAGCCTGGCCTGGCTGTTCCCCCTGCCTTCTACCCACAATTGTTGAACCCACTACTTCCCATAAAGGGAAGGGTCAAGCCAAACATCATTCGGTGTACCCATCATCTGTAAAGCACCTTAGAATCCCGTCATAAACCACTTTGCCATACCATCACTGAAGCACACCCTAATGAAACCAAATAAAGTGGGATTACCATGACCCCGCTGTAACACCAGAACATCCACATGAAAAAAATACATAACCTTTTAGCCTGCTTCCTTCAAAGCTGAAATCATGGCTCAACGTGTACGGATTGACAACCTATAACCACAACAAAAACCACAAACTATAATCCCTTGAACTCAAATCGACACCTAGTCAAAACAACAAGCATCAAGTCTCACACCCAGGACCCTGTCAGCTGTAGCCTATCACCTTAGCCCACCAACTACCCACTTCTGGATGTGCAACAACTCAATTGCCGTAGGGAATAGTCTAACTCCAAAACTTTAATGTCCTAACCTTAGATGGCAGAAAACCAGCACCCCTTAACGTAGTTCCTGAAAACTCGTCTATGCTCAGCAATGAAGTACTCTACTTGCCCAGCCATAAATACCCCCAATTCACTCATTACCAAACCATTCTTAACCCCTCTTTGTCCCTGATCTTTCCTCTCGAAAGCTCTTTCCTTACGTTACCTATACCACTGTAGGTAATTAAGACCTGTCCTACAGCTGCCTTATCCTGCAACAAAGCTTCCTTTAATCCTTCTAACTCCCCTGTAACAATGCACCCAATTTCTAAAACTACCCAACACAGCCACCTACCTACCATGCTTCCTAAAACCCTATCTACAAAATTCACCCAAACCCCAAGTGAAATGATCCTTGTGCTATTCTGTAAAACTTTAACCTGGTATGTAACATTAACACTACCTAATCAAGGGACAAATTTGTGATCCCAAAGATACCACCCATTAGGAACAAATGCCAACATCCTGTCAAACACCTCCTTGACCCTTCCACAACATACCATTCAAACGACTGGATGAGTGAATACAACCACCCCAAGATTCCAAGAAGGCAAGGATTGAACTTCACTGGCTTGCAGGAGCCGTAGAGCTGTAGCCTAATAAGTTCCTGTGCTCCTATGAATGTTGTGACTCTACTCATCCCGTGGGATCCCCACACTCCCCATAAACCGTCCCCGACAGTTTTTTCCTTTTGCCCCCCTACCTACCTCTTCCTTAATTGACCCGTATACCAATGCAATAATCAGCTCCCACTAATTAAACAAAGAGCTCTAACATGCCTTACTAAGGTGATTACTTAGACCCTCCTTGTGCCCCATTCCAGTGGCAAGAACATCCATCCTATCAAAACATCACCTTTCAAATCCCCTTTTCAAGCCACCTCATGATGACTTCTGCACTTCAGCAATCTGTAAAGAAAAGAAAAACAATAAATTCTATGTGCACACATACCAATAATTACTTAACATGGAGGCACTGACAAGAACCCCTGCCACCCCATCAAGTGTTTGCCAAACTGTGCACCAAAGTATGGTACCAGCCCCCCATGCTTTTTTTAATACTATGACTCATATCCCCTTGGACAAGAGTGATAAGTGCTACCCAAAGAAAAAGAGCCAAACGTGTCTAGCTTGTAACCATCCCAGAGCCAGTAGCCTAATAACTTCCTATGATACTAAGAGTACTCTGACTCCACTCCACCTACATGAACCCCGTCCACATTGATGTGCCTTAATGAGCACTAAATAAAATGCATTACCTGTAACCTCATCAAGCCCACTGCAGGATCCCCAACTCTTACCTCTGGCCAATGGCTGTTGCTCCATTTTACTATTGAATGCAAATGCCCCAAAACAGGGGCAACTTTCAGCATTAATCTAACATACTGAATGGTTAATAGAACAAATTGTACAACCAGTTAACCCTGAGATCACAAACTCAAATGCCTGTCCTTCTCTGACTAGCAGTGTAAATCCTCTACCATAACTCAACAACCTGTTAGATGTAGCTTTCATTAATAGCATGTTCTGTTCATACAACAGCCATGTGACCCATCCTCTGCTTATTGCCTTGCATGACAGATGTGGCCAGTCACAGTGCTGAAACAATCAACTGCAGTATATCTGTAAATCCTAAGCAAATACCTTTGCAACATCACATATATGCTATATCTAGAGTACTGAAGCATCACTGGAAGGTGTTTGAAATAGTGAAAGCTTCTACCAACTGAGTTTTACATTAGCATCATGGAAAGGAACGGTAAGAAAGACAACCATTGGCACACATGTGGAATGGCACATTATATGGCTCTATCTAGCACTACCTGAACATGCCTCAAAGAGGTCAATGCTACACATGTACTTTACTACCCAGATCTGCTGCAGAATCTTCCAGTGAGTCAGCTAGACTCATTGCAAGCATGTAGCACAAATACACAAGAAAAATTATGATTAGACAAAGTAGATACAGACAACCTGCAGCAAATGTACCCTCCATAGTGTTAGATACCAAAACCATGTGAGTCATGCCACTGTGGTCTGCAAAGTGATGTAACATGATGCTGAAAACAGTGCGTAGCCTTTTGTCTATGCACATCCACCTCAAGAATGTTAATATGCAACAATAGGAGTGATATATGCTAACACATTGGGAGTCATTCGTCTTAGGCTTGTAAGCCAATGCAAGATGGCATTCCAAGTGTGAATCGCTTTTTAAGTTAGTCTAAACATATGCCTAAATCAGTATATAGCATGCTTAGTTTATTACTTGAAGACTGACATCTATCTGTACTATGTGGTACCAAAATATCCATTGCACACTGGTCGTTATGTTGGATACCATTGGCATTTGGGTTGCTTACAAAGCCCTATCTTCTCTTTGCTTTATTATCACTGATGCACCTATGCTGCAACTCCCTAAATATGCACTACAAAACTTCTTCATCACACTCTCCTTCAAGTTTTTAATGTTTCCTTGAAACCTGGTAGTGAGGTATTCTGCACCATCACTGCATTTCAAATCAGTGTGTAATTCTAACATAACTCATTTTCCTCACTGTTGACTACATAGCCCAATAACAGTGTAGCAGTTTAACACTGTTCCCAGCCTATTCATCATTTGGACTTGTGTTCTTGTTTTAAGCTTTTCACTTTTTAACATCATAGTTCTGTTAATAATTTGGTAATATATATTTCCAAATTTTCGTCTATATGTAGATGCAAGTAATTAAAAGTGTTGTAACTTGCTATAAGCTGGCACATTTGAAAATAAATTACCAGTGCATATTTATGTTTGCACCGTGCATATTTACAAATAATATATAATCTTTTAAAGCTACTCTGCATACATCAGTATATTTTGTCCCATCTTCACACTGATTTTCACACAGAATTCTGGGAAAAAATATTTTCTTCAGTGTATTAAACAAAAATAAAGAAGTAGTTTAAGGAAAATGTATCATTTGATCATCTGAATGTCTGCTTCAACTTGTCCCCAGCTAAGAGAAGCAAAAGTTGCAGAAAAGGGCAGTTAACTTACTTGCCTTTGGGCTGTGATATAGCTTATATAACAGCTTATGGTTTATTGCATCCATCTCCTTCAATAAGAAGAAGCTGTGATCTTAGCATCTGGAAAAAGAGGGCATGTTTTATTTTAATCATGTAAATGTAATAGTAAATATATGCTCCTGCTGGTAGGGGCATCTCTTCCTTGCTTTACAGAACTTACTAAACATTACTCATTTTACATCTGCTCTTGTTATGAATTATAATGCTATATGACTATATTTTTTCATCATTATGAGTGTTCTTTTCTTTGCTTTTAAAGCAGATAAACATTTCTCAGATCATTATTGGTTTGTTTAGTCTCAGTGTGACATTTTGCTTTGCTTGTGTCTTCTTATTCATAAAATGATGACTGGAATCTATCGTTAGGGTTTGGATTTGCTTAACACTGGCCCTTTGTGATTCAGAGAGAGTCCTACCAAAGCAATTCTACATTGTCTATAGGATAACCAGTGTAATATTTCCATGATTGTGCTACAAGCTAACGAGACATTCCAAAGAAGAGGCTTATGCTAACAAGCCATGCGCTGTTCCACAAAAATGCCTATGGTAAAGGATTTATGGACCTGAGAGAGAGATTCAGAGAACTTCTCAACTATGTAAATTAACACATCTGCCTATGGTAATGAACACGACCTAAAATCTGTAGCATCCCATCATAGATTCCTCGTTTCATAGGTGTTTACTAAGCTAGCCATGTAACTCAAAAGGGGAGACCACTTAAACGATAAGATCAAGTAAGTACCTGTAGAGAGCTAGTAGTGTGGGGTAAGTGAGAGTGTGTATGTGTGTGCACGTCTGTAAAGGTACGAGAGGTGTCAGCTGAGAGGTGTGTGTGTGTGTCTTTGTCTTTCGGCTTGATTAGGAGATGTGAGAGATGTATGTATGTATACGCCCATGCATGTGTGTGCGACTTCATTGCAATTTTCATGGCTTTCTAAATGGAAAATAGAAAAGTATACATCTCTTGTTACTTATAACTGAGATCTGATAAAGTTTTGACAAAGGCGAAAGTGCTCATCTCTTGTTTTTACTTAAGTTGTTTAAACAAGCAATACCAGCTTGAATCATATTTTCTTATTTTTAATATGAATGCAAAGTGATCTAATGTAAGATCTGTACCAAAGAAGTTAGTCTGTTTTAGTAATTTGTATGCTGTTATCGCTCCTGTATAACTAGTTTTCCTTTTTTTTTTTTCTTGCTTTGTTCTGCATTATCTTATGAAAGATGTTAAGGTTAATAAGACATTAGCCAAACCTTCTTCCTTTAATCCTCCCTTACATTATACATTAAAAGCTTTTGAGAAAATGTGTAAGGATGAGATTAGGAAATGTTTAGCTCAAAAAGCAGAGCACCGTTTTTTAACCTTTCCACAGATGACAGAAATGCACTTTCTTATTTGCAACATCAGTCGGTGTTGAGATTTATGAAAGCTGACAAAGGGAGGATTGTAATTATAGATACTGAATGGTACAACAATTCTATTAAAAACAATGTTAAATAATACTGATGAATACCACACAGAAATACATAATAGTTATACATTTTTTATGATTGTTTGATGAATGATCAAATGACACAAGATGTTTATAATTTTTGATAAAAGACAATCCAAGGGTCGGGGTATTGTTCGGTAACCCAAGAATACATAAGAACCCTATTGATCCGCCTTTTAGACCAGTCATCTTGGCATCAGGTAGTATCACCGAAGCTATGTTTGTATTTCTTGATTCTGTTTTAAATCCATTAGTTCAACAGTTATCTTCTTACATACAGGATTCATGGGATTTTTTGGACCATATCAGAACTTTCAGTGTTTCTACTAGTGAATCAGCTAGCAATCGCTGTGTGTTAACTGTCGATATTTTAGCATTGTTCATTTCTATACCAGATGACAAAGGTGTGGGATATGTAAAAATGTATATCAATAAGTACACATCCATGGATCACAAAAGTGGACCTTGTACTGTTTGGTACTTGAAATTTTATTTACCAACGCATTTTTTTCTGTTTAACAAAAATATTACCAACAAGTTAGGGGTGTAGCTATGGGTGGGGGGGGGCAACTGTTGCCCCACTTATGTTAGTTTAGTACTTGGTTGGTGGAAAAGGGAGATACTCAAGAATATTCCTGGAATTGATTGTTTTATAGGCGTTTCATAGACAATTTGTTTTTTATTGTTAAAAAAGATTGTAATCACTTAGGTTTTTTAGGTCACCTGAATTGTAGCACTTCATTTCTCAAGTTTACTGTTGGAGACATGGGACACATCTCATTTTTAGATGTGAATTTATTATGGAGAACATATAATGATGTTTTTGAAAGTAAAATTTTCAGAAAACATACTTTTTCCAACAGTTACTTGCCTTTCACTACTAATCACTTTAAGCTTATGAAAAGAAACATACCTTGGAGCCAGTTTATTTGACCCTCTCGGATGATAAGTAATGATGAAGTCTTATTGCATGAGGTAGAATATACTTCTTTCCTCTTTCTTGCAAGAGGGTATTCTAGAGAAGCTAAAGATGCTTCTACTAAGGAAGTAATTTCCAGGAGGCATCTAAAATGTGCCCCTATTCTCCATGTAGGTTTTAAAAGTAATAGAAACCTTAAACAAAAAAAAAAAACATTCATAGGTTCATAAATTAGTACTAGGCTAAGTGCCCTTGTGGGCTATTTTAAGCCTAGCCATTTACCCCATCTGAGAATCAAACCCAGTACCTTGTCTGTAAGGTAAACACCTTAACCATTATGCCATCCCTTCCCCCCAAAAAACTTGGTAGATGAGGGAAATGGAACAATTTGGTGCTTATCAACACAGCTACTATATGTTTTTGTTCCATCTTTATTGTATTCATTGATAAAGGCTGAATAGCCGAAACCGGTCTGGATTTCAAGGAATTATAAATAAATAATCATTATTTCTTCATTACTGTGTGTTCACTGTCGTTTTTTGCTGGTCGTTGGTGGTTTACAATCAAGATTTAACGCCAGTATTAGGAGATATTCCTCAATATGTATATAAAAAAGACAAATGTATTAAGTATATCTTAGAGCACAATAGTACTGTGAAAGAACCTCCGGCTACCAATAAACCTTTAGACACCTTTGAATGTTATGGGTGCAATGTTTATAGATTCATAACTGAAGGGCCATCCATATCCCTTAGCCATATTCCACACACTTTAAAAGCATTCGATAGATTTAATTGTAGTACAATAGGACTTGTGTATATTGTGTTATGCACTGGCTGCACAAGATTTTATGTAGGGATGAATACCAGGAGTTTTAGGCAGAAAACTAGAGAACATCTTTATGCACTTTAAAACTAAAGATGTGAAGAACACTCTTTATAGACATTCAATTTTATGTAAAAAGTAAAGAATTTACATTTGCTATTTAAAGAAAGTTTTAGAAAGTAGAAGATGGGGTGATTATAAAAATTACATTGAGAGAAAAGATATAATGTGATGTAACCTTAAGATTTTTACATTTCTGAAGAAGTTATTTTATGAAAGCAGCAATTAAAAGTTTATTACACCGAGATATCCTGGTTGGCTCCTTGCATGGTTTCTTTGGTTTGTGATTTTAGTTTACTGTTTTTTAGTTTTTTTTTTACACACACACACACTCACACACACACACACACACACACACACATATATATATATATATATATATATATATATATATATATATATATATATATATATATATATATATATATATATATATATATATATATATATATATATATATATATATATATATATATATATATATATATATATATATATATATATAAACAGGCGAAAAGACTTGAAGACAGTAAACTGAGCAAACTAGCGAACAGAACACTATAAGAGAATACTTGTTGAAAATAGGCAGGCGTTTTATTTAAACCAGATAAATGTTAGCGCTTTCGGCTAAATCGAATATTTAGCCTTCCTCAGACAAACAGCAGAATATGAAATTAGTCTTCCTTACATACATACATAAAACCAATCAGAATAAAATGCATTCCTTAGTTACACGTAACCTTGACTACCTTAAAGCAAAATAATGTATTGCATGTGTAACTTTTAAATAAACATATATTTTAAAATAAAAATAAGGATGAAATGCTTTTTACATGTTATACAACAGAGTGCAAACATTACCATGTCGCCAAAGTCTTTATTTACAAAATCATTTACCCCAGCGTTCAATGGTAAATGTGTGTTGTGTTGACCATATTGCTATATGTTACACCTTGCTGCTAAAATATATAAATATTCAAGGTGTTAAGAAATCCTACCATAAAGAAACTTATGAAAAATGTATATAAAAATATATATTAAACTTACCATTATTCAAAAAACAAAATTGTTAAAAAATGTATATTGTTTATAAAATATATATATGTATATATATATTTTTTGTATATCTTTTGTACAAGGCTGAATGTAGAAAAACCTTGACAAGTTCCCTGTTAAATCCGTAGTGGGAAATCTAAAAGTAACATTATATTAAATCTATGCATTGCACATTATGAACTAACTCACTAGTCCGAGTGTGAAAAAACGGAACTAAAGTATATTATCTGTTATACGATAACCATTTTAAAACACATTTAATTGATAGGTTATCGTTAATCCCTGGTAATAAATGTGCCCTTGTTCGTATCTGCCACATAAGTTCGTCTATCTCTAGCCTGATTTGCCACGGACCACCTCTTGCATCCGGCATTCTTTGTTGGACTATAACAAAACTGAATGTATGTCCACTGTTTTCCATAATATGCTTGGCTAAAGCATTATTTTCATCTTTTTTGCCAATAATGCTTTAGCCAAGCATATTATGGAAAACAGTGGACATACATTCAGTTTTGTTATAGTCCAACAAAGAATGCCGGATGAGGTCCGTGGCAAATTAGGCTAGAGATAGACGAACTTATGTGGCAGATATAACAAGGGCATTATTACCAGGGATTGATAACCTATCAAAATGTGTTTTAAAATGGTCATCGTATAACGAATAATATACTTTCGTTTCGACTAATGAGTTAGTTCATAATGCAATGGCCTAATGGTTAAGGTGTTTGCCTTACAAACACAAGGTACAGGGTTTGAATCTCACAGGGGATAATGGCTGGAGCTTAAAATGGCTTTGAGGCAGTTAGCCTAGTATGAACCTATGAACCTATGAACCTATGTTACTTTTAGATTTCCCACTACGGATTTAACAGGGAACTTGTCAAGGTTTTTCTACATTCAGCCTTGTACAAAAGATATACAAAAATATATATATATACATATATATATATTTTATAAACAATATACATTTTTTAACAATTTTGTTTTTTGAATAATGGTAAGTTTAATATATATTTTTATATACATTTTTCATAAGTTTCTTTATGGTAGGATTTCTTAACACCTTGAATATTTATATATTTTAGCAGCAAGGTGTAACATATAGCAATATGGTCACACAAACACATTTACCATTGAACGCTGAAATGATTTTGTAAATAAAGACTTTGGCTTATGGTAATGTTGCACTCTGTTGTATAACATGTAAAGCATTTCATCCTTATTTTTATTTTAAAATATATGTTTATTTAAAAGTTACACATGCAATACATTATTTTGCTTTAAGGTAGTCAAGGTTACG
Source organism: Protopterus annectens (assembly GCF_019279795.1). Classification (NCBI taxonomy): domain Eukaryota; kingdom Metazoa; phylum Chordata; order Ceratodontiformes; family Protopteridae; genus Protopterus; species Protopterus annectens. The sequence goes on from NC_056750.1 coordinate 727,761,503, forward strand.
TGTAACTAAGGAATGCATTTTATTCTGATTGGTTTTATGTATGTATGTAAGGAAGACTAATTTCATATTCTGCTGTTTGTCTGAGGAAGGCTAAATATTCGATTTAGCCGAAAGCGCTAACATTTATCTGGTTTAAATAAAATGCCTGCCTATATATATATATATATATATATATATATATATATATATATATATATACGGGTCCCCTTCAGTCGATCGTACGTTTACAAGTTCGAACCACATATCGCCTAGACCTTGTAAAAGATTTATCGGCCTGAATGGAGATCTCCATACAGAGCAGAAAGGGAAGATTTCCCATTTCTGCAATGTAGTGCGATCTTGGAGTTGGTATATTTAAGTAAGGGGGGTGGGGGGGGGGGCATAGCCCTCCTGCTATAGACGTTTAGTTTTGTATTTTTTTTTGTGTGTTTATATTTCAGTGTTCGAACTTTTATGAGTTTGAACATATGGTCTCAGCCATATGCGGTTCGAACTTGTAAAAGTTCGATCTACTTAAGAAGATCCATATATATATATATATATATATATATATATATATATATATATGTGTGTGTGTGTGTGTGTGTGTGTGTGTGTGTGTGTGTGTGTGTGTATGTGATTGAGTTTGTGAAATCAGGTGAGGGGGTTGTCTGATCTGTAATGAGTCTGTGTTTGTGTGTGTGTGTGTGTGTGTGTGTGTGTGTGTACGTAGGTAGATTTGTGTAAATGGGTGTGTCTGTGAATGCAGTCAGGTGAGGGAAAATGTTTTATCTACCATGAGCCTGTATGTGGTGTGTCTGCCGTACTTCTAATCGCCACTTAACTTACATGTAAAGCATATGATATGTGGGGGGCACACTAGATACTGGGGAGTTTTAAATTTTACTCTGACTATTATAAAAAATTAGTTAATAGAGCAACAGGTTTTGAAATACAGAGTCTATTTGTAGCAAAAAAGAAACCTGAGAAAGGAAAACTAAACACTGGGAACACTCTTTAAATATTAGCCTGAGACATTTACAAAGTGAATAGAACAATATTTTTTTAGTACAAAACATGTTTTAAATAAGAGGTGGGAGTGGGACCCTAGACATCAGGACACACTACACCATACTCTAAGTCACATAAAAAGTTAACAATAAGATATGAAACTCTAATGTCTGGTACTAATGAATGACTGCGACTGACTGTGATTGATTTGTTATTAGGGACGGGGCAGGTATAACAGGCAAAACCAGTGACATAATTGTAAAATCAGACAGAGCTGAGAGGTATACGAGTGTGACCATTTGTGAGGCCTGTGGTACGTCTCAATGACCTTACTCAAGACATCTTGACAGAGCTTGGAGGAACTCAAGATGACACAAGGAAGATGTTTTAAATATTCCTCGGTCTCTTAAACACTTATGAGATCAACAGGTCTTGCATCACAACATGTTTTCTGAACTGACTGTTATGATCTGTGATTCATGAGATAAGTTGTAGCATAAGGTGAACTCTGGTCAGTTAAGGGGTAGGCAGGTGTGTGTGTGTGTGTGTCTGTGTGTGTGTGTGTGTCTGTGTGTGTGTGTGTGTGTGTGTTGCTGTTCCAATGCCATTCATAAGCTACTCAGTGTGATTACCGTAGGAATGCACTGATTAAAATTAGAGGTAACACCGAAAGATTCAGACACATCTAAGTTAGTGCAAAATGATGTACCTTGTTACTAATCATGTCTGTAAACTCCCCTTTGTCTGCAGTAGTTAGCTCCCCTGTTGGGGTTATTCTCTAATCCCAGCCAAAATCTCCACAGATATTGCAGAAAAAGATTACTTCTGGGCTGAGAAAAACTGTTCTTGAAAGAGAATCATATGCAATTTAATAAGTCAAATTATTTTGAATCATACGATGCATATGAGAGGTATCAAATGGTAATCAGGTTACACCAAAAAGTACAAATAAGAAATGTAATGCAGACTAAAGTGCAAGTGACAAATAAATGAATTCAATGCAGTGTTTATTATTCCATCCTTGCAAAATACCTGATGGAAGAGGAGATGTTCTATACAGAATAACTGACTAGAAAAAGGGGTGAGCGTGCTAGAATGAACACTGCTGTGTTTAGACAAGAGACATAAACATATTTTAAAGATATTTTAAAGATATTTCTTGAGGAAAGAATAATGATGATGCAGGTAGTAAAGGTAATGTTAGACAAGGATAAATACCTGAAATAGGCATCAGGCCTTTTCATCCAGTAATTGTGTGTATGTTGAGGCATATGTTATGAGTACGTATGGGTAAAAGATGCTCCATGGTAATACATATGTATGAATTTACAGATATAAATTGCTAGAAGGATGGCTGCTATTAGTCAGAAATAACTTAGAATGGTTTGAGTGAGAAGATATATGAATTTTATTTCAAGTCCAAGGGTGAAGGAAGCTATGAGATGCTTACGATTGTCATCATATGTGACTAAGTTGGATTCCATCAGACTCCCATTGTATCTAGTAGGGTTTTGTTTGATTATATCAGAACACTACTGCTCTGTGATAATGTGCAAGTTCAAAGCCTGATAGCTTATGACTCCTGTAAAGCTCACCCCATGCATATTGTCATGTATCAAAATGATGCATATAAAACGATATAATAATGTGGAACAGGTATTACTGATTCCTATCCCATTTTGTACTTTGATGTACTATCTGGAAATACTTAATTTAGAGTTTAATCATCAGTACGGCAGCAAAACATCTCAGTAGCATAGTTTATTCGTCACAGTTTGCGGTCTGCAGTTTATTTAGCCTTCCAGTCACATTCCCTGAGTTGAGTACCCCCCCATGCCCCCCCCCCATGTTTTTGACTGTCTTCTATTGATAAATTAATTTCTTTTTATCTATCCCCCTAAAAAAACACGGTCAGTAATTAGCTGCATTGAAGTCACTCTTTCTCTCACTTTATGGTCACACATCAATGATCCAAGGGACACACATCATTAACCCATAAAATGGTTTTCAGAGAATTTGCTTTAACTGATTAACATTTGCTGACAGAATGCTTGTTCCACTGATATGCTTGTATTTGCAAATCCATACTATCTTTTTGTATTTCTTTTTTGTTGCAAGTTTTGGCTGAAAAAATGATTTGCATCAAATAACTTAGTTGGTCACAAATTAGTTAATAAATGATCAATTAATTATAGAAGCATTATAACTTTACAAAAAAATAAGTAAATAAAGCACCTAACCAGGCATGTTCAAGGGTCAACTTACAGTGATTTCTCCTGTCCACCTGGTGAATCTGGGCATACTGGGGCAATGCAGCAATTGCCTCATGTACACAGACAACCTTCTCTTCCTACCACCCAGTACTACAACCTGTGAGAGATGCACTTACATAGCTAAACTGAAAGCAAAGCTTTCTCCAGCCAAGATTGTGCTAGACAATCAAGAGGAGAAGGTTAACACCCATACTACACCTCAAGAAACACATAGCCCTTCAAAACCCTCACCAACACCCACACATAGCAACACTAAACCCACATATGCAGAGGCCCTTACCATTAACCTGCCCAAGCAACAAGGACCTCCAAAGCTGAAACGCAAACAAACACCATTCACAGCCAAAGTAGCACATATCTCACAACACCAGTGTGCCATCCAACAACAGCCCTTAAGGCAAGACAACGTACCCAACACTATAGTCATAGGTGACTCTATAGTCAGGCCCACTGATGTCCCACTCACCAGGCTGAACAAAGAGAAAATTAAAGTCAGCTGCCTGTCGGGTGCCAGGATCCACCACATCACACATGCACTCAAGTCACGCCACAACAAGTAGAAATACGACTCTGCCATTGCCCATGTTGGAATGAATGACTTGAGAAGTACCTCCCTGGACTACATGAAAAGAGACATGGAAGAGCTCTTGGATCATGTGGCCCAGTCAGGTATGACCCTAGCCCTGAGTAGCATCCTGCCTTCACCCAGAATGATACCACAGTATAAGGACAGAATGATTGACTTCAACAAATGGCTAAGCTTCTGGTGTCATTCAAAGGGGATCCAGTTTCATGTCTGCTTGGGATGACATGATCGACAAACCACAATGCTTGGCCAGAGATGGTCTGCACCTGTTGCCCATGGAATTCAGGTTACTGGCTAAGGCTCTTGCCACCCCTATAGTGCCTTTCTTAGGCTAGGCTCAAAGGACAAAACCACCACTGTAACAGGTACAAGTGTGAAAAATCTGAAGGTAATGCTACTCAATGCTAGAAGTCTAAACCTCAAAATGCACTCCCTTGAGGCACTCCTAAAAATGGAGAACATCGATATCCTTGCAGTAACTGAGACCTGGTTCAAGGCTCCAGAGAGCACCCCTGCAATACCAGGTTACAATTCTTACCACACTTTTCGGCCACCAAACCAAGACCGAAGCACTTAAGGTGGAGTGTCCATATTCACCAAGGATATTCACATCTCCAGGCTAGTTGCCCAAAACAATGCATCTGAAATTCTCCAGGTGCAACTAATACTAGGTAAGACTGCAATCCAAATTGTAGCTACAGATCCCCAACCATGCCCCAAGATTCTCACTACACCTTTCTATACATACTGGAAAATATTAAGATACGACCAAGCACTCTAATATTGGGTGATTTCAACTACCCTGCCATTAACTGGGGAAACTACTCATATACCAACACCTTTGCCCAACAGTTCTTGCAATTAATAAATCCCAATGCCCTAGATCAACTGATCCATAGTCCCACCAGGGGCTCCACTATCCTGGAACTGGTCATTACCAACATGGGAAATTGATGCTCCACACCAGTGGTCACCCCCTCGTTGGTTAGGTCTGACCATAAGCTAATCACCTTTGACATCCACATCACACCTCTACCCCCCAGTAAGGAAACATACGGAAAAAAACTTCTCAAAGGCCAACTTCATGCTACTCAAGTCAGAAGTGACAAACTTCATGACACCCATGTAGACAGGAACTAAATGTTCGACTGCCGAATCCTACACCAACGCACTGTATGAGCACATCCACTGTTACATGAATCGTGCCATCCCAAATAGAACCAAGACGCTATCGTACAAAAAAAGGAAGCCAATCTGGTGGTCCCCAGTCATAAACTATGTATACAACAGAAGGAATAAACTGTTGCAGAAAAGAGGAAAATCCCAGGATGCAAAATAAAACCCTTACCAGCCTCATTAAGAAGCTGAGATCCCTCATAAAATCACTAAAGCTAGTTACGAAAATAAAATTACCAAAGATTCCAAAGACAACCACAAGGCATTCTATAGCTATGTCAAGAATCTAAATGGCAATGCTCAGATCTGCTCTAAGCTACAACAGAATGGCATTAAATATACTGATCGCAAGGACATTACAAATATCCTGGTAGATCGATTCAGTGCCAACTTCAACCACCTCTCACCCCCTAAAGGGCCCATCTCAATACCTAAAGATTGCCAAATTCCGGTGATCACAGCTACACAGGTAAAAACCGCACTCTCCAAGCTATGAATACAGCATCCATGGACCAGATGACATCCCAGGCTGTGTACTACATGAACTACAAAATGAACTGGCACCTCAACTAAGTGTCATGTTTTTAGCCTCATGTCAGGCTTCATGCACACTGAGTGGTGCACAGCTAAAGTTATCCCACTCCACAAGGGGGGATCCACCTTGGATCCTGGGAACTACCATCCCAAAAGTCTGATGAGCTGATCTGCAAGGCCATGGAAAGTATTATCATGGAACTTATAAACAAAGACATTGGCAACCTTCAAATATTGGACCCCCATGCAGTCTGGGTTTGTGAAGGGCCGATGGTATCTACTGAACCAGATTGACTTCTTGAATCAGTTCTCCAGAGCGGTGGATGAGGGTAAGGTGGTCCACACAGCCTATCTGGACTTCTCCAAGGCCTTCGACACCATCCCCCACTCTGGAATCTTAGATAAGCTTACTAAGCTGGGCATAAATCCCTACATCGCTCGATGGGTTGCCAATTGGATTATTGACAGAATCCACAATGTGAAAGTAGCCGACTCCAAATCCAGCTCCAGACAAGTGGAGTACCTCAGGGTTCAGTCCTGGGACCCCTCTTGTTTGGCATCTACTTCTCTGAAGTACAGGCCAACACTAAGGGACTCTGGCTAACAAAGTTCACAGATGACTGCAAACTGGGAGCCATTATTGAATCAACAAATGATGTGGATATTCTACAAAAGGGCTTTACAGAAACAGATGGTGGGTGCCATAGCCATGGGCTCTAGCTAAATGCCAAGAAATGTATAGTTATCCTCTTTGGGAAAAAACATGTACCCATGAATTATCACATAGGTGGCAGTGCACTAAACACTGATCACATAGGTGGCAGTACACTAAACACTGAAAGTGTGATAAGAGACTTAGGGACACATGTGGACAGTGGTCTCACCTTCAATGACGACATCGCCACAACAGTCAGGAAATACTTCTATGTGGCATACCTCATCACTAAGGGCATTTCATCCAGAAAAAAGGTGATCATTGTCCCACCGTACTCATTCCTCATTAGACCCATTATGGAGTACAACACCCCATTTGGTATGTACCACACAAAACATCTGCAACAACTGGAAAGGCCACAGAAACACCTCACTAAAAGAATCGCAGGCCTAAAGCAGATGCCCTATGCTGACCAACTAAAAAAACTCCAGCTATACTCTGTCACATATCATCTACTCAGAGACGATCTCTGCTTAACATACAAGGTCATGTCAAACCCAGAGCTGTTGGACATGCTACACTTAAAGAAATCCCAGTCCATCAGAGCCACATGGTCCAGGGACCTAAACCTTGTCATCACAATGAACAAAACATGCTGGAGGGATAGGTTGATGACCCAGAGACTCCCCATACTCTGGAATAGACTGCCCATACATGTCAAACAGAGTACCTCCTTGGCCCTCTTAAAAATGAACCTTGATGATTGGATGGGAGATCGGAAATTTACCCCGGGGATCACTTCAGTCTAGACAGGGGTCCAGGGAAGTAAATATTGTGGGAAGAAGTAACCAGGGAATTGTTATGGCTAGGCTTGTATAGGCCCTAGGGCTGATAGCCTAGTACCAACCTATGAACCTATAAGAAAATCTTTTGTTACTTTGCTTATTATAAGGGCTACACACGAGCACAGCAGATAGTGTTATTGCCTCACAGCAAGATGTTCCCTGCTTCAATTTTTGGTGGGTGTGCCTTCTGTACAAAGTCTGCATGCCCCCCTGTGTTGACATGGGTTTTCTCTGGGTGCTCCCATTTCATCCCACATTCCAAAATCATGAAGTACGTGGATTAGACAGTCTGAACTGCCCATAGGTGAGTGAACAACTGCAGCAGGATAGCCACCTAGAAATGTGAGCCTTGGCTCTAGGTGATGGTCACTGTTGAAGTAACATCCAGACCCCATGTGTAAAATTGGGAAAAAGAGGTTGTGGGTGGATGGATAGAGATATAGATGTGTACGTATATATATATATATATATATATATATATATATATATATATATATATATATATGAATCATATATATATATATATATATATATATATATATATATATATATATATATATATATATATATATATATATATATATATATATATATATATATATATATATATATATATATATATATATATATATATATATATATATATATATATATATATATATATATATATATATATATATATATACATATATATATATACACACATATAATATATAGTACTAGACCAGTAATTATTGAATTAGTTATCCTGCCCTAAGTAGTAGTTTACCTAATAATAAGCGACTGTGATTAATTGATTGTTATATAGCTGCCTTTTTGTAATTCTAATTAGATTTATGCAATCACAAGTCAGGCATTTTTATTTTTTATTTGTTTGCTTACCTTTTACTTATTGCAATTTTAAAGAGTATCTCTCCAATCCCTTGTGCTTGCTCATTATAAAAATTGCTTAGACTTTATCTTGGTAGCCATCTGGAGGTATTCATTTAAGATTGTGTTTTTTGTAATCCTTACACATTGTACAATCACTGTCTGCACTGTATTTACCTTAATTGCCTTAATAGTACCACTAGCATTTTTTGTAGCCTTCACACCTAATTTATATCTTATTTTTCTTTTCCTCCTAGCTCTTTTCCTCCTATCCTGCACAAAAGGACCTGCCTGGTTATTAAGGACTCTTAAATTTCTACCTTCAACCATCCCAACGACTGGCCAACTAATCTCTGCTGTTGCAGCATATAATTCCCTGTTTTACACAGATCAAGAAAGTATGTTCCACCCTGGTCCTAAACATTATAGTTGATCTGCATCTGTTATTAAACTTAAGCCGTTCTTTGCAAAGTACAATGTACCTAGCTTAGTATAAATTTTAGCCACTGAGTCAGGAAGCCAGCAGCCAGACTCCTCTCTGTCCTAGCACATCTGCTTTTCCCCCTCCCTGACCCCTCTTTCTGAGCCACCTCTAACTGCTATCTCTATCACAGACACTGCATTCTACTCTCTGCCCACTAGGGGGCGCACTAATCCAGCCTTGTGCGAAAGCTTTTTGCCTAGTTTACCTAGTTTCTCTTTCTAAATTTCCTTATCAGTCTCTTTTTTTACTTTCCTTATCAGTTGACTCCATAAACAAAAATCGTAACATTAATACTTTCTCCTCTGCACTGTTTCTTGACCCCTCAAAAGCCTTCGATATGGTGAATCATAGCATGCTTATTGACATACTAAAAGCCATATCACTCGACACACAAGCATTACATTGGTTTAAATCCTATCTTGAAAACAGACAGCAAGCAGTACTTTGGGATAATAATCTTTCTACTTCCCTCCCTGTAAACATTTGAGTACCACAAGGCTCTATATTAGGACTCCTTCTCTTTTCGTTGTTTATTAATGATCTACATACCAAAATTCCTCAACCACCTGCATACAATATGCAGATGACTCATCTTTAATTTGTTCAGCCAAATCCATAACCTCTGTCCAGTCCCTCACTCAAACAGTATTTAACAGTGTTGAAAACTGATTTATGCAACACTGCCTCCTTTTAAACCCCAAAAAAACAAAATTATTGCTCTTTGCTCCTACTCATAAGTCACCTCATCCACACTTCACAGTAACCTCTAACAATGGAACTAACATATCCCCTGACACTACAACCCATCTACTGGGAGTAACAATTGATAACAACCTTAGCTATGATGACCATATTAATGCTACAACAAAAAACTAGGCACCCTTTACAGAATCAAACCTTTCCTTCAGCCAGAATCACTATTGCCCAGACTCACCTGATCTCTACCATTTTCTATGCTTCTGCGATATATACCAACATATCTACTAGTTATAACAACATAGCCAGATTTGCCACTGGCACCCCTTTCAGAACTCACCACTGTCACAACCTCAAACAACTGGGTTGGGTAGAACTGCAGAACCTGCTACTTTGTCAACAACTTGTTATCACCCAAAAGATCCTTTATCACCCTAATAATACCCCAATCCTTACTAATCTGAATACCCCCTACAAAAATCTTGCAACTCTACGCTCAGCTAACAAAAGTATAGTCTCCACTATTAAATCTAACAACAAACCTGGGGACTCGCTTTTCACCAACACAGTAGGAAAAAGCTGGAACCACCTTCCTAGTGAACTTTCATCTCTTGCTTCCACTCATCTCTTTAAAAAGCATCTTAAAGAATATCTTAAAACTCACTGGCTTTGTCCCTGCTCTAACCCAGACGGATATACCCTGACTGTTATCTCTTTCCCCTTTTTGCTCTCCTTACACTTCTATACTCCAGTGATCTATGTCACATACCTGTAAAAAAAAAAAATATATATATATATATGACATTTTTACAACTCAATATTTCTTTTTTCTTTTTTTGATTGCTCTCTCTCTCAAATTATTGCTCTCAGTATTTGATCTTAGTGTTAACCTATATAACTTATGTTAACCTCAATGTAACAATGTTCTGTAATTTATTTTGACTATTACTGCATATTGTAATCTTTGTCACTACTTATGCTTGGAGCTTTTCTCCCTGGGCCTCTACTGAAAATGGACATATATCCAGTTAGACTAGCCCGGTCAACAAATGTAAAATAAAATAAATAATAATAAATAATATATACATATATACACACACACACACACACACACACATATATATATATATATATATATATATATATATATATATATATACACAAATATATATATATATATATATATATATATATATATATATATATATATATATATATATATATATATATATATATATATATATATATATATAAATATATATATATATATATATATATATATATATATATATATATATATATATATATATATATATATATATATATATATATATATATATATATATATATATATATATATATATATATATATATATATATATAAATATATATATATTTCAAAATAGCCCAAACGAAAAACCAAAAGTTCAAATATAACGATAGAAACCCAGATGGATGTAATACAATGTTCTTTCATACCAAGGAGTATATCCAGTAACAGATAGAACTTGTGAAACAAATGTTTATTAGTAGAAACGTTAGCGCTATCGCAGTATTCACCGCTTCATCAGACATTACACTCAAACAACATTTCAATTACACATATATAGCAATTTTAAAAAACTTCCTTACGTCACATCCTATTAAATTCCTACCCTGACATCAGTTCCTACACAAAATAACAAAATGAATCACAGTAAGTCATCATATTAAAAACCACAGATCTCATATTAATAACACTGTAGTAAGATACATGACTTGTACCTCAATGATTCAAACTTCAAAACATGGTGCATTCGATCCTGTTATAACACCTTAATGTCCGTTCAAATAACACTCTACAGTTGGTGAATCAACAAACAGATTCTTGCCCTGACGTCAGTTCCTATAGAGCAAACAACAATATACCAGGTAAATTAGAGTGTTGCTGAGGAATTTGAGACTAATAAAGTTTCAACAAATCAAATAGAATCTAACAGCTTATACGCTGTTATTTAAGTCCCATCCAACAGATTTAATGGCATCAAATATGGTCAACCAGATAATGATATGCATAAAATCTTTTAAGAACATAAAGAATATATATAAATATATGAATATAGAAATATATGTTAAATATACCTTGTTCATAATGTACATAAATTAATTAAAACATCACTAGCACATTATAATATGACCTGGGATATATAAAACATATCCAACTAACACTCAATATAATGTATTGAAGTGTGTATAGATAAAATAAAAATTGGCAACACTAACACATAATAAAAATTCACAATAGTATAGATCAATGTAACTTAATGCAGCCTATTAAATAACTGGAATCAGTATTTTAAGTGCTTAGCAATAATATGAACTGCCACTTCATTTAATGGTTCTGGCCTTTAATGCTGGTTTAAGGGGCACATAGTCATTTAGCCCCCTTCTTCGATGGGCTGCCAGCCTGAGGATCCATTCAACTTCGGATAGCTCCGTAAGATTTACTTTATCACCACCCCTCAGGCTATAATGCTGTACATGCAATACCTGGAACAAAAAGCTATGTTTATCATGATTAAGCATGTGTTTGGCTATCGCACTGCAAGGGTCAGATCTAGTATAACAATAATGATGGTCCCTGACGCGTTCACGCAGGGACCTATTGGTCTTACCCACATAAAAAACAAAACAAATTCTGCAGTAAGCCACATAGACTAAATCCCTCGTATTGCAATCAGCCCAACATCTGAGTTCCCATAATTTACCGTTGTTAGGATTCCTAAAGAACCTTGATGTGTTTATACTATTGCAATATGTACAAGAACCACATCTCTTAGTGCCAAACTCAATATTCGATCTCAACATCCTGCTATCAACACATAGATCCGGAAAACACAATTGCTGTTTTAAGTTCTTCAAATTATTATAAGCATATCTTGGACAATTTCCAACAATTTTCTGTGTATTAGAGTCTGCTATTAAAATATTCCAGTTGTTAAACAAAGCTTCCTGGACTGATCGTAGATTATCAGCAAAAGGAAGGACGACGGGCAGTTGTCCTGTCACTTTATTATTGTTGATTCTTTTCTCTATTCTACCTGCAGAATAATAAGGTTTGCCTCTATTATTCCTAAGCTTAACTGCATTATTACAAACTGCATTTAATAAACCTGATTCATAACCCCTATTGAGAAAGTTGCCCTTTAGAGTTTCAAGCTCATGATGAAACCTAACGTCATCAGAGCATAAACGAGATAACCTCAGGGTTTGTCCCTTAACTATATTCGTAAATGTTCTAGCATGATGCATGCTATCCATAGCCAAATACGAGGCCCTATAGCACTCTTTCCTGAAAATAGTGGTTTTTATTACAAATCGTCTGTAAAAGACATGTGGACATGTCAATATGACCTCCTTCTCCCAAACTGCTAACACTAAGTTGGCATAAGAATTGGCGCAGCTCGTGCCCATGGCCACCCCTGTCGACTGTCTGAACACTTTGTCAAGAAAAATAAAGTAATTATTTTCAAGAACTATCTCCAAAAGGAGGGCCAAAAAATCTGCCTCAACTTCACTAAAAAACTCATACATAAGTTTTTTAACCCAATCAATACCAACATCATTCGGTATACAAGTAAAGAGTGATGTAATGTCCATAGTCACCAAACGTAATTCATCCACATTCTTAGCACCATTAACAAATGCATACAAATCTGTTAGGAAGTGTCCTGTGTCTTTCAAGACATATTCAAATTGTTTTAATATCAGCTTCAATTTGTGATCTAAGTAGATAGAGATGGGTTGGGTCACCCATCCTTCACCTGCTACAATCGGTCTGAAGGGAGGAGTGGTCGCCTGCTTATGTATTTTAGGCAGACCATTAATACGTGGTATAATCGGATACTCTATTTGAAAATAATCATATATGTCTCTGGTCAAAATTCCCAGAGACAATCAATCATGTAGAGTTTTACGTATATTATTGCAGCAAGATTCCACTGCATCTAATGTACTTGATTCATAAGCATCAGTGTCAAGAATACATAACATAGAACTGATATAGAAGTCTCTACTCAACACAACTATTAGGCCGCCTTTATCGGCAGGCCGTATAATGATGTCACAATTGTTTTTCAAAGACACAAGAGCATCATGTTGTGATTGGTCAAAGTTGCTAAAACAGTCATAGAGGTCATAACCATGTCGTTGATAAAGGTCATTCTCAACGGCCTTCACAAATAATTCCAAATTAGGCATGAGCCTAGGGTTAATGTTGCTCTTCTTTTTAAATGGTAGTTCAATCATGTTATCAGAATCTTTAAACATTAATTTTAAATTAACATTCCTGGCAAAGAGTCTAATTGCTAATATATAGTCATTCATACCTGCCTTTTTGTTTGGTATGTATGATAGGCCTTTTTCCAAGAGTGATTTTTCTGCTGTACTCAACTCATATCCAGAGATGTTCCAAATTAACGACCTGGATAGGTCTTTTGTTTGTAATGGATCTGTCTCTGGTCTGTTGTCTGCACATTTGGCCCCCATCTCGGTATCCAGATTGATTGACCTTTTCCTTCCCGTTCGTATAGGGAGTGGAACTAGAGGAAAATCCTCTTGTTCAGTTGGTCTCAACTTCTCTAGTTGTATCTTACGTCTTACGACCGTACCTGTCCTCGAGGTACCTGCTTCTGCTGATACAACCGAGGCAGCCCGTTCTTCTGTAGGTGTAAAATATAAGGAAGTAACTGATTTGGGGCTTGATAGTACTGAATTGACTCTCTCTGCCCCTGTCAAGGCACCCACATTTGCCCCTTCCTGCTGCTCAATGGTTATCGA